>NC_068939.1:99206879-99246859 GCF_016801865.2 Culex pipiens pallens
AACTAGGAACGGTCTGGGAGGATACATTGTTTCAAGCGGAAAAAGGAAAAACCCGCTACTGATGCAGATTTGCCATCAGACATGAGTGAAACACGTGGCAATCGAGGTGAAAATTGTCACTTTGCTATCGAAAGGGATTTCTTAGGGGATCATTGCTTATAATTGCACCAAATAATTGAATTTTGTCGTGGTCTTGCTGTCTTGACGCACGTTGCTTTAAAATATTTCGATTCTTTTGAAACATTTTTTAGTACTGAAACATTATTTGCAGTTTCGTTTTGAAAATACCAACTATTTTTTAATGCTATAGTGACGAAATGGTCTACTTATCATCACCAAGAATAATAGTGCTGAAAAGTTCATTCAAGAACTCATTGAGTGCTGAATAGGTCACTGGTTTCGAAAAGTAGCGTTTTTCGACACTGTTTCCCCTGAAAAGTGCTAATCCTTTATCGTTTCACTGAAACATCACATTCAAAGGTGTTTTCGGATGCTGCATACGAGCAATTCCAGCTCAAACCAGGAATTTTTCAGATAATTTTGTACCCGACCCTCTCCGATTTCAATGAAACTTTTTAAACATCCTGTTCTAGGCCTATATAAGCCATTTTTGTGTATATGGAGCCAATTGTACTCGGAAATGCCATTTGAGAAGGGCGTAAGTTATTTAAATATTTTTTTATTTTGTAATTTAAAAATGACTGTATCTCAAAGCCGTTGCATCGTAGCAAAAAGTGGTCAAAGACAAACTTGTAGGAAATTGGACGGGCTTTCTGAAAATAAAAATACACTGAAAGAAAATAACACGCCACTTTGATGATATTTTTAAATTTTTAAGTTTAAAACTTTAATTTCAAGGTGATTTTATTGGTTCAACATTTTTGAGGAAATAGCCTAAGATGTCTCACGAAAAATGCAGGATGGTATGTCTAAACGTCAAAATTTTCAAAAACCGATAGTAGGAATCGATTTCCCGGACAATTTTACATAAAAATCTTAAAAAAACCTTTTTCAGAAAGCCCTTTCAATTTCCTACAAGTTTGTATTTGACCACTTTTTGATACGATGCAACGGCTTCAAAATTACAAATACAAAAAATATTTAATGAACTTACGCCCAACTTACGCCCTTCTCAAATGGCATTTTTGAGTACAATTGGCTCCATATAAACAAAAATGACTTATAGAGGCCTAGGATAACAAACTTAAAAAGTTTCATTGAAATTGGAGAGGGTCAGGTACAAAAGTACCAGAAAAAAAATCCAGATTTGAGCAGGAATTGCTCATGCTATAAGTTTTGCAATTCAGAAAATCATCAATTCTACTAAAACAATGTAAATGGGCCAATGTCGAAGTGTAAACAAAGAGTCTATCCTGCTTACGTCAGCTGATGTTTACATAAGGAACGAGCAGGACATACTCTTTGTTTACACTTCGACATTGGCCCTGTTACATTGTTTTGCTAGAATTTATTCAGTACACGTCGGAATTATTCAAATGGAGCATATTTTATTAAATTTATTTAATTTTATGGCAGCAGGCTTGGCCAAATGGTTACGCTGTCCTCTTTGTAAGCGGTTCATGGAATCATGGGTTCAATTCCCAAAGGTCGTCAGTTCGAATCCTGGGGTTGAAGGTTCCTTGGAGTAGAAAAAGGTTTGGGTGCTCTCCCCATTCAAGCCTTTGGACTCCTTGGTTCGAGCAGAAACTTGCAATAGAGACCACATAAGACCTAAAAAAACTGAATCGACGTAACACCTTATAATGTGGCCCTCTTAAACCTTGCGGTTTCGTCAACGCAACCACAGGCGTGTATCGTTCTTTTTGCGACAAGACTCCACCTCCCAGGTCTCCTAAGTATGAAGGTATGGTACAAGGAGAGGACACTGGAATACCTATATTTATACTAAAAAAATTGCGTCCACCTCGGGATTCGAACCAGCGACCTCTGGATTGTGAGTCCAGTGCGCGGTCCGATTGATCCACACAGGCAGACACAAGATCTAGGGGTCGTTAAAGTGGATAGTTTGATCTTTTTTTATATATTTTTACAAGCCTTACCCGGCAAACTTCGTCCTGCCCTTTTTTGGTTTCCTGACGTTTCTTGCTTGTTTGCTTATTCAGCCTCCTGTGATCAAAATTTGATTTTACGCAGCTTTTCCCATACAATCTGCAGATTTTCCGGAATCGGTTCCAGAGTGGCCAAAGTTGTAACTTTTTGGCGTAAGAACCTTCCTTGGGCTTATATGAACCCTACGCAACAAATAGCTCCTCGATCCGACGCTCCGTATTGAACTGATTCGCGTTCGAACAAAACTATCGAAATTTTTTATATATATATATATTTTTATATACTTTTGTTTGTACTTGATAAAACAAATACATTTTTTTTATATTCGCTTCGCTTCGCTTCGCTTCGCTAGGAGACGGTGATTTTAGCGGATTGCAGACTGGATTTTCGCCATGTGCTGTGATGATTGTCTAAGCCCAAGTTGCCTAGGAATCGATAATTGGGAATAGAACCAATTCCACCTGAACCAGATTCTCACCACCATGGCAGCCGTCCATTGCCGGCCGCTCCCATCTCCACCGCGCACCAGGGACAAGGAAGGGGATTTGGAAGACGGGAAGTGTTGATGCTCCACTTTTTTCAGAGTATTAAGGGAAAATCTCCACGGTATCCTCAAGTAAGTTTCGCTTGGAGTTGGACGGTTTTTTGGAAGGTGAATAGTCTGAGGAGCCACCCTAGGCGAGTGGTAACGACCGTTTTTGCATTGTTGTTATAATTCTTCGTGTGTTCTCATTTCTAATGGGAATGCTTTCAATTCTTCTCATCTCTTATTGGATGAATTCTATCAGTCGCCCAGGCTATTTTTAGCGAGGTATTTTTAGATTCAATTTCAACTGCGCTTGCAATCTTGCATGCAATCTTGTTTGAGTTCTGATGTTCAACTTGCATTCAATGATTCTTTGTCCGATTCTTGGATTCAACTATACCAGTCTAATTCCTCCTCGAGCTACCAATGTTCCACGGTTAAGTGGAAAGCATTTTTGCTTGCCAATCCTAAGGACAGGGGATCGAACCCCGCCGTGAGCTTTTCATGTTTTTTCATTAATTCCAAATTCAATGAGTCCAGAACTTTCTCGTTGGGAGCAGATGGGTATCGAACCCAGAACCATTCGCTTATAAAGCGAACATCGTAACCATTAAGCCACGACCGCTCCTTACATTTTTTTTATATTTTAAAATACTACAAAAATTAAAAAAGTAGGGGGAGAGGTGTCATATGCACCCCCTAAGGGAAAACTGAAAACTCATAAAAAACCTCAAAATTGCACAAAAATAACAAATTTCTAAAAATGTTTCAAATTCAATTCAAGCAACCATGCGGGGCAATATGCAAAACAACATTGGGGCGAAATGCACCACAACAACGGGGCATAATGCACCGGCTAAAAGCAGTTTTCACTAGTCACCACTAGATAGCACCGCTGTTTTTGAAGGAGTATCAAAGTTTGAAAATTTAATTAAAATTGCCCAAAAGTCATATTGAAAGTCCAATGAAAATTAGATGAAAACACACCATTTTTCAGCTGTTTTCGTAAATGCTCAAATTTCACCAGCATTCCTTTGCAATGCTAAGCTAAAATTATTTTGATTGTTTTCCTCGAAAATTCTGACGAACAAAGAGAATAGCTGAGGTGCATTTTGCCACCTCTCCCCCTAAAATAAATGGTTTTAGCTTTTTGGGAATAAAATGATTGTTTGTTTTACATACTTTCTTAAGATTTCTTTTTGCATTTTCTAAAAACAAACAATATAACAAATCTGTGCATTTTTGACAAACAGCATTTATTGCAATTTGCATTGAAATAATTTAAATTAATATATTTTTTCAAAAGAACCATTACTAAGTTGGCTATTTCACCTTTGGAAAAAAAATTAAATTATTGTATTCCTAAGTTTATTGCATATAAAAAACATGCAAAATTGAGGCCACGTTTTACCACATTCTAATACGGATAATGCCTTTAATATCATGTCTACCTTTGTATATTAAAACTGCATGTAATGCTTTTCTAAATTGCTCACCTTTAAAGAGTATTAAAAAAAAATTGATTGTTTTATTTATCTGGAGTTTAAGTATAACTGTTAATAATTCATTGAAATATATATATTTTTAGAACGTTGGGTCTTTGCGAAATAAACTTTGAAAAATATTTCTAACGGACTTAAATTAAAAAAAAATTCATTCAAAGCCAATATATTATTTTGTTTTGAATTTCCTCTTTTTAAATTCAATATGCTCACCGTCATTTTAATAAATTTTGCAAAGATTTAAAAATCAAACAGATAGAACAAAACATTTTCTTTATTTGAAGAATTGAATAAGGTTTTTCACACTCTTTTATGAATTTGGTGTATTTAAAAAATATTCATGTGTTATAATATTTTTAAATATAATACAGTCTAGACTAGATTATCCGTTTTTTTCGTTGTCTTATTTTTGTTAATTGTGCTTGAATATGACCCCAAACATGCTCTAAAGTGATTTAGAATGTTTGATTCCTAGATGGCGATCAAAATGGCCGTGTTGGAATACTGAGATAATGTATTTTGAACGCTAAAAAGCAATCAACAACTCAAACTTGACTAAAATGGGATCGCAGAACACGAATTAAATGTTAAATGCATAAGAAAAAAATATTCATTATTCGGTTACCCGAACTCCCTTTGCAAACCTTTGGATAATCTAACTTTGGATAATCGAAACTTCGGATAATCGAGTCTAGACTATACTATCCATGGCAAATTTCAAGAGTTTTCCACTGGAAATTTACAATCGATTATCTGTATTTCGTAAAATATTGTAAGGTTTGTTCCTTGGACTTTGAATTTGCTAAGCAACTAGCACCGGGGGGGAACCCGGATTTGGGCCACCATAATGAGTAGGGTAGAGTAGTCATCAATGAGACACGGGGAACAATGATAAAATGGCTCTCACAAGTAGCAGTTTCAACCAATCAGGCTCATATTTTGAGGAAAGGTGTGTCTACAAGATACACGTCTGCCATAATAGTGGCTTTGGTTATGGACGCTCCCTTGAAAAATTATTCTATAATGTTTGATCCTGGGGTGTAAAAGTAGCTAATATATTGGTTATAGGTTTCTGACATTTTAAATATATTGGAAAATTCTGCAAGGTTTTTTTTGAATTAAACTTTTTGTAATGCAATGGAAAATTTTAATATTCAAAACTTCAGAAGCTGAACTCCATTCAATATGTGCAGGCAGCGCTCGAACAGTGTACAGTTGCTAATCTCTTTAAATGCTTCAACCTCGACTTCAACCTACTGGAACCAGCAGAGCTTCCAGCAGTGTTAGGCCTCCCCTCAACATGAGAGCCCGTCCAAATGGTCAACCAGTTGCCGCAGTCACCGGCATCGTCGTTGAGACCCCCGTTGAGCATAAATCACCGGACGTGGGAGTCCGGAAATTTTTTCAACCCGAGCACTATCACGTTGCACGACGACGACGACGTCCTCGCATGCATCTCGGGTGTTCTTGTTGCAGGACTTTTAGAAAAGGATATTGGACACCGATGCAGTATAGGTGGGAGGGTGGAACTCTCGGCAGAATGGGATTATAGGCCAACGCCAACGACGTCAACTGGGTCTGAGTGGCTGCTGTCCGATTGTGAGAAAGACTCTCTTTAAGCTTGTGACGTGGATGGACGTCACAAATCGTGTTTGGCTGCCAGCTATAATTAAGTTTGCTCGAAGCTTTTGGGAAATCATTCACTTACGGGGGGTGGCTGTTGTTGGTACTATTCATTTAACTTTTGGTGAATGTGGTTGGGGAATTGATGTCAGTTTTTGTTTAAAACTTTTCACAAATGTCTGAAATGCAGACATTATTATCACGTAACATATTTCTCTTTTCAAGTTAATGAAGCAATAAAGCTTCAACAAATGTTTTCCAGATCCGGTTCTCAATTCGCGAACAGGTAACAAATAAAAATTTATGGAGTTTCGATCCAATTTGTTTGCTCCACATTTTAGCCCTTACCCTGGAAGTCATTCATAATCCCCGAAATGGGTACCTCGCCCTCCAAAAAATAGCGCTCTTCGTACAGCCATTAAAGTCGTAAAAAAGTTTCGTCATTTTTCCACCAATTCGATGGCCTCGTAAACCATAACACAGAGGTGGTTGTGTAGCATCTTTCTTCTTCTTGAAAGCGAGCAAAAACTTTTCGATACACGACAAATTGAGAAGTTTTATTTTCCTTGGAGAAGCGAAATCTGCCAAAAGGAAAATAAAATAAACGTGCAAATTTTCTCAACTCGACTCTGTTGCGCAAACTTGTCGCACGTCGCTTTTTGACGTTTTTGCGTTTTATTGCTGAATAAACAAAAAAAGAGCACGCAATGCAAACAATAACAAACAAGTTTTGTTTGATTGACTATTCTGAACATTGCCCGGAAGTCTGGTTGAATTTGGTTGACGGAGTTCCGAGCTACAATTACAAATGTTTACGGTAGTCGGGCATGTACGTGTGTCAAACGCGTTCTGACCTCAAATACCTTCGGCCAGTTGTCGCACTTACAGCAATTTTCATGCTGTGTCAAGATTGTACGACAAGTTTGAAACTTCTTTCATATGAAGAGTGACAACAATGCATGGAGTTTTTTTTTTCGGATTTTTATTGAATATCTCAGGATTGGAATCGAATTTTGGGGATCTTTGTTAAAAGTTAAAAGGTGAGACAATGAGAGCTGTACAAAATGGCGTTCTTAACTCAATTTGGCTCAAAATGCACGTGAGCAACTCTCTACGAAATTGGCCGATTTCGACCATTATTATTTTTTGTATTTTTTATTTGGCTCAAACTTTGTGGGGGCCTTCCCTATGACCAAAGAAACTATTTTGTGTCATTGGTTCACCCATACAAGTCTCCATACAATTTTGGCTGCTGTCCATACAAAAATGGTACGTAAATATTCAAACAGCTGTAACTTTTGAGTGAATTTTCTGATCAATTTGGTGTCTTCGGCAAAGTTGTAGGTATTGTTGAGGACTATTGAAAAAAAATATAGGTATATATATAGAACTTTTTTTTTCAAAAAAGCTCAATTTCCCAAAATACGTATTTTTTAGATTTTTGAGATTTTTTGATATGTTTTAGGGAACAAAAACCCGCAACTTTTGAGCCATAGAGAAACATGGTCAAAAAATCTGCCGCCGAGTTATGATTTTTTGATAAAATAGTGATTTTTGGAATTAATCGAAATTTCACGCAAAAACAAATTTGACGTAATTTTTTAATGTAAAATTTAATTTTCAATCGAAAAGTACTTTACAGATTTTTTGATAAAAGGCTCTGTTTTCAAGATTTAGCCACCGAAAGTTTGATTTTAGCGAAATATTAGCAGTTTTTCGATTTAAAAAAAAGTGACCATGAGTGACCATTTCCAAAAATATGTTTTTTGAAAAGTTCAGAAAATTTGCTATAAAATTGTCTGAGTGAAATTGAACATTGGACCTCTGGTTGCTGAGATAAAGAAAAACGAAAAAAAAGAATTCAAAGTTTCTAAGTCTCACCAAAACAACCCACCATTTTCTAATGTAGATATCTCAGCAACTAATGGTCCGATTTTCGATGTCTAAACATGAAACAATCGTGAAAATTTTTTATCTTTTCGAAAAAAATATTTTGAAATTTTTAAATCAAGATGAACATTTTAAAAGGGCCAAACATTGAATGTTACACCCATTTAAAATAATAGTCTTAATATAATATTTTTTCAAAATATTTTTTTCGAAAAGATCGGAAACTTTTACGAATGTTTCATGTTTTAACATTGAAAATCGGACCATTAGTTGCTGAGATATCGACATTAGAAAATGGTGGGTTGTTTGAGTGAGACTTAGAAAACTTCAATTTTCATGTTTCTTTTTCTCCAAGCAGCTGTATCTCAGCAACCCGAGGTCCAATCTTCAATGTCTCTTAGACAATTTTATAGCAAATTTTCTGAACTTTAAAAAAAAAATTTGGAAATGGTCACTCATGGTCACTATTTTTATAAATCGAAAAACTGCAAATATTTCGCTCAAATTAAACTTTCGGTGGCTAAATCATGAAAACAGAGCCTTTATCAAAAAATCTGTAAAGTACATTTCGATTGAAAATTCAATTTTACATTCAAAAATTACGTCAAATTTGTCTTTGCAAAAAATTTCGATTTTTGCCAAAAATCACATTTTTTTCAAAAAATCATACCTCGGCGGCAGCCATAGAGAAAGATGGTCAAAAAAGTTGCGGGTTTTAGTCCCCTAAAATATATCAAAAAAATCTCGAAAATCAAAAAATACGTATTTTGGGAAATTGAGTTTTAGTGAAAAAAAAGTTGATAAAAAAATCTGCAAATTTTTTTTTCCGTGTACCTATTTTTTAATCAATAGTCCTCAACAATACCTACAATTTTGCCCAAGACACCAAATTAATCAGAAAATTTACTCAAAAGTTACAGCTGTTTGAATATTTACGTACCATTTTTGTATGGACAGCAGCCAAAATTGTATGGAGACTTGTATGGGTGAACCAATGACACAAAATAGTTTCTTTGGTCATAGGGAAGGCCCCCACAAAGTTTGAGCCAAATAAAAAAATACAAATGAAATCAATTTCCGGTTTTGGTAGACTCACGTGCGCAAGATAGAATAACAACGACGAACTGAAGAAAATTGAAGAAACTCACGTTCCGGTGGACGTTATGCAATCTTGAACGAGCGCGACACATTTGCGCCCTCCACCGTTGAAGGCAATAAAATACGGCGGAATTTGCGCTACAGAAATGGGTATTGGACTTTTCCGGAGCAACATTACAAGAGAAAACGAAGACCCCCATTTTATCTGTCTGCAGTATTGAAAGTGTTGCAAAGATTGCGCGAAATTGAAAATTGCTATACTTACAGTGAACTGATGCTGGTTTGTTTGTAAACATTGTTAGAAAAATTTATTTTTTTAGAATTATTATTTTAAATTAATTTAAAGAATTCGAGATAAAGCTTATCTCAAGCAAAAACATGAAGTTTTCAACTAAAGCGTTACAGCTTGCAAATTTACTCCAGTTTACAATACTTCAGAACAATCTTCGTGAAACTGCATTTGGTCCAGCTGAATGAAGCGTTCTCTGAGAAAGACCAGAGACTCCTAGAAAACGGTTCCAGACAGCGCAAATGCCAACGTGTGTCGTGCACGTGCAGCTTTCTAATTTATCTCCACCGTCGAAGTTTTATTCTTATTCTTGGGTCGAGAAACATCTGCTCGGCAAATATTTGCCCGCCGTCCTTCTATATAGGAATTTAATTCCGTTAAAAGGTGGAATTATATCGAGCTAGAGAATCACATTATGGTGATTAATTTTCCTAAAACAGAAAACATGGAGTGGGACTTAGTCCACAAGGGGGGGCAAAAACACATGTAAAAACCCAACAAACCACTTATGGCAACCGTTCTATCGTTGACCCAGTTGTAGGTCGAATGGTCCTCTTCAGAAGGGAAAAATAATACTTTTCTCTCCAGCAGCAGCAACTCGTCCGACTCTTCAAAACATATTATGGTGCAATAACAAGTGGCACCCATTCGCTGGAGTAAGTTCCACTTCAGGTCGTGTAATCTCATTGGGAAAATGCATGTTGCGGCACTTCCCACTTGTTGACCTATTTGGAAAGCTACTCAGTCATTGAAATGGAGGGAGAAATTGTGTTGGGGCGATTGTCAACATGTTTTGCTGTATTAGTTAAAAAAAGGTAAACGTAAATTAATTACACAACTCGTCATTTTTGAAATTCAGTTTAGTCAAGATATGATAGATTTGGACTCCCTGAACACGCTCTAATCGACAGTTTTACTACTCAACTGAAACACAATATTCTCCAAAAATACCAAAATACAAACTACACAAGTGTGGAAATCTCCGTCCAACCACATAAACCACATCGTCTTAAAGCCTTTTCCGCTTAAGATGTCATCGCCGTATCAACATTGGATCAAACTTTCATAAATTGCCACCACCACTCCTCCACTTTTCCTACTTAGCTCGCAGACATGTCATGTTTTGCTATGTGTATCGTTTGTTAGCCCACGGGGGAACGATGGGGTGGAAAAGGGGAAGATATGAGTTGAGGGAGGTGGTGCACGTCCTCGTTCGGAAAACATTGTCATCGTTAGGGGAAAACAAATACTATTTTGTTTCTCTCGGTGACGCGAGCAGTCCATACGCGATGTCAGTGAGATTTGAGGGTTAAATAGTAGTGGAGCGAATATAACCACTGTCAATATTTTTGGAAGTCTTTAAGTTTATTCGAACAATAATTTGGCAAAACAAAAAGTTGATATTGAAATGGGATTTTATTTTGTTGACTTGTGCAGTGATGAAGTAAAATTGTTAAAAATCTGTTTTTTGTACCTTTATTTTCTTAGAATAATTCTCTACGTTTTCGCAAATCGCCTTTATTTTATTTGAAAGAAACATTGTCCATGCATTCCCTATGTTTATAGAAGAGCAATTCTAGGGTTTGTTTTGATTAGGTCCTATAAACATATGAAAGACAATAGTTTATTGGTCCTTTAAAAAAAAAAACTCTGGAATTCTCTACGAAATCGATCTTTTTTCTTCAATTCGTATAAGTTCAAAAAAGGTTCTTACACCAAAAAGTGACAACTTTGGCCACTCTGGAACCGATTCGGGAAAATGTGCAGATTGTATAGGAAAAGTTGCGTAAATTCAAATTTTGATCACAGGAGGCTGAATAAGCAAAGGGCAGGACGAAGTTTGCCGGGAAAAGCTTGTTTTATATAAATTAGAAGAATAATTATTTAAAAATTTTTGGGAACGGTTTACTATTTTAAAAGCAATTTATTTTAAAATAAAAAATCTCAGTTTTTCAAAATATATGTCACCCTCTTAAAAAAATCAAATCCAATATTTCAATGAAAATACCTTTTTTTAATTTTAATAATCATCGGGACTGGCAACACCAGCCAGCAACAGTCAAGTGTTCGGAGCTCTTCAAACTTTTCGATTTTTTCGCCGTAATTTACCGTGATTACCCGCGAGTTTGCTGCTCCAGCATGCCAAGGGCCGGCCGTGGCCGTGGCAGTTCGAGTGCGGCCTCGAAAAACCCGCGAAGCTCATCTACCGGCAGAGTGCAGAAAGGTAAACACAACAACGCCGCATCGACCGCCATCGCGCACGGGAGCGTGCCCGGTGACGTCACCGATCCTTCATTTTTACACGTGTCATACCGTCCACGTGAGTCCCCAGTACGGACGAGACAATCAACCCGGGCATCCGGAAGCACTTCCGGCCAGCAGCAGCAGCAGCAGCAGTCCACCAGCACTACGACAACAACCACGTCCAACGTTCCCACCAGCAACGAATTTGAGATGCTGAGTGGAGAAGAAAACAACACCGCCAGTGACAGCAGCAGTACTGGCGACGACGATGATGATGATGAACTTGCGCGCAAGCAAGGAAAGCAGAAAAAGTGTAACTTTCCGAAGGAACGACGACCACCTCCAATTTTTGTTTTGGATACGTTGGCTGACGATGTTGACGAGTTGCTTGAGGGACTCCAATATTGTCTCAAAATTGGCAAAACTTCTGTGCAAGTGATTACACACAAGAAGCTGAATTTCGACTTGGTGGTGAAGAAGTTGAAGTTGCGAAACTTCAAATTCTTCACATTTGACCCTGCGGAGAAGGTCCCAGTGAAGATCGTCCTTCAGGGATATCCGGACCGCCCGACCTCCGACCTGGAAGAACACCTGACGGGCGTCAAGGTAAAGCCTCGAGAGATAAAGGTGCTCTCAAAATCGACTACGGTGACAGGTACGTACACCTTGTACCTCCTGTACTTCGATCGCGGGTCCGTCAAAATCCAGGACCTACGGCGGATCAAAGCACTGGACGGCTTCTTTGTGACGTGGCGATTCTACATGAAGAATCCCGCCGACGCAGCCCAATGCCACCGCTGTCAAAAGTTCGGACACGGTTCAAGAAATTGCAATCTTCCGCCCCGGTGCGTAAAGTGCGGTGAGACCCACTTCACCGAAAGGTGCAATCTTCCGCGGAAAGACCAGCTGGGGGAAAACGCCCAGCAGCACAAAGCGCGCGTCAAGTGCGCGAACTGTGGTGGAAACCACACGGCGAATTTCCGTGGCTGTGCCGCGCGGAAAAAATACCTCGAGGAGCAGGACAAGAAGAAGAAAGCGCCAGCGTCCCGCCAACCTCCGAAGACTTCGAGCTCGAACGCTGCAGCAGCTGGCGGCGGAGCGGTTCTATCAACCAAACCAGCGTTCCCTCCCGGTTGGGGAGGTTCGTACGCTAGAGTAGCCGCTTCTGGCATCGGTACTCCCCCGGGACAAGCTGATGTTACCGGTGATGATCTCTTCACGCTTTCTGAGTTTTTCGCCCTTGCTGGAGAGATGCTCACGCGCTTTCGTGCCTGCCGAAACAAGGCAGAACAATTCCAAGCTCTCAGTGAGCTGATGATGAAGTACATCTACAACGGATAAGCTGTATTGTGCAGCGAAGTTTTTCGACGTCAACAGACAACACAAACTGTGATTTAGTTTTAAGCTTTTTCTATTTCTATCCTTCTCCTTAGCAAATCTCGAAGGTTTTTTTTTAATGTTTCCTTCTCTTGCCAAATCCATTGTTAGAATATCCAATTACATCTAAATGAATTATAGTGTAAACCATAGTTGAAAGGAACTCCAAAACTCTATTAGGTTATAAGAAACACAAAATTGTAAATTGATTATTTACTAATAAACACTAATTGAATTGAATTAATTTTCATTATATTTGTGAAATTGCGATTGTCGTCAACCACAAAATGTTTAACCACTAAGTCTTCTCCACCTTGATCAGGCCGTGGTATGTAAACTTTTTACAATAATATTGGATAACCTTAGTTCCACGTTTGATGCAGCAAGAAATTTGCTTTTTTATATTTTTTTGGTTTTGTTAATTTTAATCAATTGAACCAATTGATAAAAAGCTTTTTTGTACAACTTTGTTGGAAAAATAACACAAATTGCGAAAATGTCCAAATAATACGATACATTTATATTTGAATAAAATATATTGCAATTAGGTAATTTCATTATTTCAAATAATTTTTTGTTAAAGTTTGGCCCGCAAGCTCATGTGAGCTTCAAATTTGGCCCGCCATTCAAAAACTTTGGGCACCCCGGTGTAGTGTAAAATTTGGTAACGGTGATATTATTTTTTGATAAAAGAGATTTTTGGGAATAAATAATTCTCAAAAATGACGAACAAAAGTACGAATATAATGATAAGATGCCAAATTGAATATGCAGTCGAAAAAGACTGTACCGTCAACTGAGGCTAATCGGCACTACAGCCTGAATAGGGACGGCAGTTTTTAGAGCACTGAAAGCTTGAAATTTTAAAAACAATGCAATGTTTTGTTGTTCTGTTTCTATTCTACCAGAGCAAAAATATCCAAATATTGGGCAGTTACAAGGTTTAAACAACTGTCCCAATTCGCCCCAGATTACGGTACATATTTCATTGTTAAATGTTTAGAAAAATGTTCATTTTTTTTTGCAATTTAAAAAAAAACATCTTAGAGGAAAAGCACCTCTGCAAACAAATATTTGCAAAAAGCTGTGAAAATTTACTTCAATTTTCCTGTGTTGACTTTGATGTCTCGTACTACGTTGCGTTTTAACCCTCTACTGCCCAAATTTTTTTTCGAAAAAAAAATATTTTTCCCGTGTTCATCAGGTCATTTTGAGCAACTTTTGTTCTACGAATAACTTTACTTCTCTTGTTTTATGTTTTTCTTGTTTCATTTTTAGTATTTTAATTTGCATTTTTCTTGTTAAATTATGTCTGTTTTTTTGGTAGTATTTGGCCTTTTTTACCACCTCCTATCATAACATTTTGTCTATATATTTTTTTCATGTTTCTACAGTCACTTTCTCAATTTTTTGCTTTGTTTTCACATTTTCTGCTTTAAAATGGCACCATTATCATTTCAATTGTAAACAAAATGCGTAGAGGTATAGTCTGGGACACTAGAAAAATTACTGCATACTTCTTTTTACTTAAAATATAGGAAATGTTAGTAAAAAATACAGCCAAAGTTGACCCCTAAATAAATGACTTTTTAAAACATTGGAAAAGTCACATAAAACAAGTTAAACTTCCAACCCATAAATTTTCTAAAATTCTAAGAGTTCTTCTTTCGAATGCTTTTTAAATATCAAAAATTGGTTGAAAAATGGATTTTTGGCGATTTTTTTAAATCGAAGCCCGTCTAGAGGCGGGGTTGGGTTGTAGAGGGTTAAGTTTGTGTCTTTGTTAAGATCTTTGTGACGTATGTAAATTTAGTTTTTAGTGCATCATTGGGGCAAAAATAAATGTCTGTTGAAGAAATGAACAATCCAAACCATGATAGAACTGCTGATTACTAAGAATTCTCGCTTACTTTTCAAATTTCCTATGTACATAGGAAACCCATGGCGCATTGGTTGTTTTGAAAAAGTAATCTAGAATTACCCTCTTAAAGTTTAAATTTTGTGAAAAATTAGTTTTATTAAGAGTCATTTGTAAGCCCTCTTTTTTCAACTTGCGATGTCTCGGAAACTGTTGGTTCGATCTTAATGTTAACGTGATGACTTCCATCATTGCCATGATTTTTCGTTTAAAAATATAAATTTTACGCCATTAACAATATTTTAACAAAATTCCTTCTACAAGTTGTTTAGAATACTGCCCTACACATGCTGATTCTTTTTGGTAACGATTATCCCATTCCTTGCGAAGTTATGGAAATCGTCATTAATCAATGATTGCCAACTAGGACGTCAATGACTGTACCACAAAAATATATATAACTTTTGAAGCACATTTGATTTAGATAAAAAATTCCTTCAATGGCTTCAAGAAGGCAACAACCGGCACATGCTGATTCATTTTGGTGCAGAAATTCGTTAAATTTAATGAGATAAAGAGCATTTCAGAGTGATGATCAATTTTCTTCGAAAATGATCCACGGCTTCTCCTTAAATAGCAAAACTTTCGTGATACTGATAGTGATCTTTTCTGAAAAATTATTTCGATATTTAAAAATCTGACCCAACATTTTAAAAAGTCTCACATAAGTGTTTGGCTCATTCAAAAAGTTTTTCTTGAGTCAAAAAATTCGAAACATTTTTTTAAAGGAAAGAGTAGAACACTTCATAAATCTTTAACTCTTTGTTATTGAAAATCGCACAAACAGTTTTTGTAAGAGTAAAAGATTGTTTCTAAGCAACCAGCAAAACGACCAACAAAGTTAAAAAAGGAAAAATATAGGACATTTTCTCAGTTCTTAGAAAATATTTTTTTGCAGCCGTGCTTTTTTCAGTTTTTGTAATTTTTAAGTTATTGCGCTAAGCGCGTGGAAAGCCCAGTTTTTTTTTTCAGAAAATCATGCTTTAAAATATGTTAATGAACTCCTCCCATTTTTGAATATGTTACGTAAAATTCTCAAGGAATCAGATAAAAATATTTCCATATTAAGGCTCTTTGGTCCAGACACCATTAAATTTGAATATTGATTTTTAATACGGAGCAATTCCATGTCAAATAGGGAATCGGTTGTACCCGACCCTCTCCAATTTAAATGAAACGTTGTAGACATGTTATCCTACGCTTATATAATCCATTTTTGTGTATACAGTATGTAAAAAAAGTATTTACACCCCTTGGGCACTATGCACATTTTGTGATGAAACATGTAAAAAATTTAAAGTTTGACAGGAACCTAGTACTACGTTTTGTTCAGAAACTCATGCCAAACATTTTGCTACAAAAAGCTCATGAAAAATGATTTCTATAAAAAGTTATATAACAAATACTATTACGAAAATAAAAAAGGTGCAAAAAAAGTTTGTACACCTTTCAAAAAATTAACATAAATAATGTTATTTGTTGACAAATCACCATAAATCCAGTCTCCCAACTCCAAATAGGCATCCTTGACTGATTAAAAAAATAATTTGGATTGAATATAAAGTTTACCGTAATCTGGGGTGAATCGGGACTGCAGTCTGAATGGGGACAGCAGTTTTTAGAGCACTTAAAGCTTTCAAATTTAGAAATGGATGTACACATTTTGTTGGCCTGAGTCTGTTCTAACCGAAACCAACCAGAAAATTCAAAATATTGTGCTCCAACATGGTTAAAACTGCTGTCCCAATTCGCCCCATGTGTCCCGATTGACCCCAGTTTACGGTACTAACTACTTAGTATAAAAGTTTATAAAACTCTGGAAATTCTATATAAAACTTATCTAAACTTAATTTTGCAAACTTTTAATTCAACTAAATGTCAATATATTGGGTGGGTCTCGTGGCGCAGGGGTAGCGGCTTCGGCTGCCGATCCCGATGATGCTATGAGACGCGGGTTCGATTCCCGCCTTATCCAC
This sequence comes from Culex pipiens pallens, assembly GCF_016801865.2. NCBI lineage: Eukaryota > Metazoa > Arthropoda > Insecta > Diptera > Culicidae > Culex > Culex pipiens. The sequence goes on from NC_068939.1 coordinate 99,223,393, forward strand.
TGAGCTTCTATCGGATGGTGAAGTAAAAACGTCGGTCCCGGTTTCTCCTGTCTCGTCAGAGGCGCTGGAGCAGAAATCCCACGTTAGAGGAAGGCCATGCCCCGGGGGGCGTAGTGCCAATAGTTTCGTTTCGTCAATATATTACCATTGAATTGCTAAATAAATATTTTGGAGTGGGTATAACACCGTTTTGGGGGGTATTTGTATCGATAGAATAGATTTTTCGTTGGAATTTCGTACCAACCCGGAATTACGTCGTCGGAAAATCCGCCGGCATCCGAACCGGTCCACGATTCACAAGTCAACCTATGTGAAATCGGAAAGGGCATAAAATTTCCGATCTTTTGATACCCATACATCTAGGTTTTTTTAAAAACCTACGTTTTTAAATACCTGGGCACTACACTTTTATGAGATTTTTTGATTTTTAAGTTTAAAAGTCAAATTTGAAAGTGAGCCCACGATTTTTTTTCATTCAAAATTTTTGTGAAAATAGCCTAAGATGTTACAAAAAGGCTCACGAAAAATGCAGGATAGAGCAACTCACTTAAAAAAATGCAAAAATCATTTACTGAAACTTTTTTTTTATCAAAAGTGCTCTAAACATCCGAATTTTTAAAAACCGAACACGAGAGTCGATTCTCCAGACATCTATATATATATTTTACATAAAAGTCTCATATTGACCATTGTCCTTAGTCCAATCCTTGTGAAGTTAAAGCGGTTTTAAAAATAAAAATGTTGATAAAAAAGGTTTTTGGCAATTTCTATATGACAGACTTGATTTTTCAGTCTCGAAAATATTTTTACCGGAAAGCTCGTCCTATTTCCCATAAGATTGTCTTTGACCACATTTCAAAATAACTCTAATTTACTATCCAAGTTACTATACTACACTGAAAAAATATTATGTTTTCAGTTATGAGCAATGTAATTAGCTTATATCTGTAAGCCCATACATCCAATTGAAATGTGGTCAAAGACAATCTTATGGGAAATTGGACGAGCTTTTCGATAAAAATATTTTCGAGACTGAAAAATCAAGTCTGTCATATAAAAATTGACAAAAAACATCAAAAACCTTTTTTTCAACATTTTTATTTTTAAAACCACTGTAACTTTACAAGGATTGGACTGGCTCCATATTCACAAAAAAGTGTTATATATGCCTAGGATAACATGTCTACAAAGTTTAATTGAAATCGGAGAGGGTCGAGAAAAAAAGCACCTAAAAAATTCTTGTTTTGGGCTGGAATTGCTCTACGACTTTTTCAAATGTTTGTCTAGATTTTTGAAACTTCAATCTTTTTTTCTTCTAAGCTCTCATTCCACTCATTTGTGCACAGAGAAAAAAGTTGGATTTTGGAATTTTGAAATTTGGTAGGTTGAATATTACCTCTTTTTTTGAGTAATATTACATACAAAATGTGTAAAAATGTGAACCTGATAAATACTCATCAAAAACTGATGAAAATTAATCATTTTTTGGTGTAAAATTAATCATTTTTTTGACACAAAATCTGTCACCATTTCCTGATGAATATTACCATCATTTTTTTTCTGTGTAGGTCACCCCAGTCCCAGTCAATTTTTTAGCTCGATCCGAGCACTTTTGTATTCAACCGTGCTGTTTTTGTGTAGAATTGCTGTATGTACGTACAGTAATTTTGGGTTGCAAATTCGATTTTGCATCTTTGCATCTTTTTTCAGGACCAGATTTTGTGCCATCCTTAATCTGGTCCCCTAAATAATTAAATAAATCGTATTTGGTAACACAAATATTCATTATAAAACGCAAAAAAAAGGGATTTTTTTCGTATACCTTTTTTCGAAAAATCTTAATTATAACCTACAACTTGGTCAAAAACACCAAATCGAACAGAAAATCCATTCTCAAGGTATCTTGCGTGCAACATTTTCGAATATTCATATGCCTAACTTGTATGACCAGTCCGCAAAAATGTATATAGTCTTGTTTTGAGATAATGATGCAAAATGAGTTCTTTTGATATACGGAATAAATTGACAATGTTCATTCTAATCAATAAATATAGAATTACAAATATAAAATTGTGAAATTCCAGAGAACTACTTCTTAAATTTTGCAAGTTTTCAGCTAAATAACTGGTCAAAAGTAAAAAGCTTAAAATAAGCCACACTAACTCGGCTTTAATTGGACGTTATAGTGCTATATTGTCGCAAACGCCTTTTTTTGTTTTCGAGGCAAACGCGTTTTAATGTTAACATTAACAAACTCGATTTGATTGGCTGGCCGTTCTGTGCCTTGTCCAGGAATTTGGTTTGATTTGGTTGCCGGAGGTCCGATTTATAATCAAAATTGTAAACAGTAGACGTGCATGCAAGTGTGGCAAATTGCATCTTGCTAAAATTCTCTTTGGAAAGTTGACGTAATTGCAATTTTTATTATATTAAGGGTGTACGCGTTGATCGTATTTTTACGGTTTAGTTGAATATTTTAGGATTGAAATTATGTTTTGTGAATCTATAAAGGTAAAAAGTGGAGCATTGCAATCTGCACAAAATGGCGTCCATACTTCAATTTAGCCCAAAATGCAAGAGCCTCAAGAAAGGGAGCGTTCTTTTATTACGTAACGCAAAATTTTGGATTTTTGACCCCCCTCCCCCCCTTTGTAACAAATCGTAACAGATGAGCCATCCCCCCTACCCCCCCTGTAACGCGTAACGCAAGGTCTTTTTGCAAATTTTTATGAGTGCTTATATGAAAATTTTGCGTTACGTAACAGAATTTTTCAGCACACCCCCCCTCCCCCAATTTTCGTAACATTTCGTAACAGACACCGACACCCCCTCCCCCCCTAACTGCGTTACGTAATAAAAGAACTCTCCCAAAGCACGACCAAGATGAAATCTCCTCGCGTGCAAGTTGTTCATTACGGTGTCTAACCGTGTACAACTCTGTCTGTCTACAAGCACTGACACTGAGTGCACTGTCTGAGTAAACGAAAAGAAATGCTCGATGATATACCCTTAGTCCTTAAACTAACATGCCACCCCCGTCAGAAAAGACGACTCCAGACCGTCTATCACATGGTCCCCGCGAGAAAACACACACACATACGTGGTTGTTATCCATTTTATTTTGATTACAATCACCCCATACACTGTTGTTTGCTTCTTCAAGAAGCACCAGGACCAGCTACTACGAAGACAAACACTGATAACCATCCACTATCATCACCGTCATCGAGATGATTCCTGATTTTCGCCACTCCCTGCCTCCTTCCTCCCTCTTTGCTAAGAAATTCCCAAAATAGAAACCTTGTGACCGGGTTTTGGCCTGCCCTGCCCACCCCGTAGAAAGGTCGGTGTCAATGACTTTTCCCTGTTTTTCCTTCGTTACATAGTTTGCCCGTTTTCCCATGGCAGCATGTTCATGTTCACCCAAAATCCAGATCATAAATTTCCCTCCCGCCCCCTTCCCCTCACAAACCGAACTTATGTGATGGCAGAAGTGAAATTCTCGTTTTCACCCAAACACCCCCACTCCACCCGCCAAGAAACGCCAAGACAACGCGCGAGAGCCTTTTCGGGCAAGAAATTTTCCGCCGGCGAGGAAAACTGTCATTGCTTCTTCCCTCCGTGTGTCACGAACTGCGAACAGTCCTCTCCTTCTTTAAGGCGTTTTCCGAGGGTGGGAAAATCACAGGAAAAATGGGAAAGCGTTCCGAGATCGATTTTGCTCGTTTTGGGAAGATTTTCGAGGAAGGGTACGCTGCTCAAATACATAAGGATTCGAGGTCTGTTTCGCTCTGCGGGATTTTGCCGAATGAAGAATCAGTGCCATTTTCGTGCTGCTGCAAATGCGGTGTGTTATCAATATTATTTTGGATGCAGGTCTTGGGTTTTCGAGAGGAAATGGGGCAGGAGTTGAACGAATGTTTATTTCTAAAAAGGCATGTTTCAAATCGTTTTTCTTCAGCTTAAACTCAATTTGTGTAGTTACACATAAAGTATAGAATTGTAAAGATAAACTTGGAATTTTCAAGAAGAGATTTTATGAATATAAATGAATGTAAAGCAACATAATCACGATACCTAAGCGATACGATATTAACCTTACTTTATTGAACACAGTAATGCAGTCTATTCTGTATTCTTACCTTATCATAGCACTGTTACTGGGATGGAATTAATCTGTGAAAGATATTGAATAAGATTTCAAATCAGTATTTTCAGTAAATAAAGTTGATCAAATGTTTTTTTCATTTTGTATGATTTTTGCTATCTTGTGACATTTGTGCTTTAAACTTAATTGGACTAAAGACCGAATTTTCTTTGCTAAGAAATTAACTCTTGGAAACAATAATCAAATTGTGGAAATATTTATTTTCAAGGATAAAATGCTGTCTAAAGAAATTATTAACAATTCTTTATAACCTTCGGGAAGTCGCGTGTTTTCGCCTTTCTTACAAGTGCTCTTACAAACTGTGTACAAAGTACACGTACGCGACCTCCGGTGGGATAAATATTTGACACCATGAAAATGTTGCTTGAAAAATCTTCAATTCTCTTTTAATTAAAAATATCCCTTAAAGCCCTAATCATCGATTGCTTAAAAAAGTAGTTCACTCGAACAAAGAAATGAAATCCTGTCGGATTTCAATAAATTTGTATTTTTTTTATTTGTCTTAAATTTGGCATTCTACGTCCATTCAAGTTTTTATAAAAATTCAGAATACCATGTAAATTTAAAAAAAAAACTATATCTTTAGGAGGAATTTTCTAAACGATTTAGTGCCTTCGGCAAAGCTGTAAATACAGTCCAGACTCACTTATCCGAAGGCCTTGGTCAAATTTCACTTCGAATAATCGAATCACATTTTATTTTTTGTTGTTTTCATATTTTTGTTTGTTGAGCTTCAGTCCCGGGAATTCCAAAACCGGGAATTCCCGAATCCCGGAATTTTTTATAATTTGTCCCGGGAATTCCCGAAATAAAGAAAAAATAAAATGTTGGTCTGGAAATTCAGATTTGGATGCGGAAATGGATGAACAGTTGAATACCTCATAATCGATAATAATTTTAAAGCATTATTATTTGTATTCGGCATACATCTGAATAAATTTGATGTATTAGGGAAAACTGTTTAAATTTTAGCTAACCGATCTGCAAAATGCCTAGCGCTTAAAATATTTCCTATCTGATTTTATATTTTTTTAAAAGATTTGTTACTTAGGTATCTAAAATTTAACATTGACTGGTGTCATTTTATTTGTTGTCGCCTCTTGTTTTTTAAAGATATTTTCAAAGAAATTGTTCAAGCTCTTCTAATCATGTCATATAAAAAATAAATATATTTATATATGTTTATTTAATTTGAATCAAATTGAAGTTCTTTTAAAATCCAAAGTACAACAAAAAACAAAAAACTTGTTTCAATTTCGTTTACTGCCCCTGATCGCATAAATGTCCCATATGCATTTTCATCGATTTCGAGTTATTGATGCAGTTTAGTTCAAAATTGTGTGCTCTTTCAAAAGAGCATATAACATCCAGTACTTTGTTCTAGAAATCAGGAGGAAATCAATTTTTTTCGCGAAAACTTAACACGTAGCCTTATGTATGGGACAAACTTTAAATGCGTTTTTCTCAGCTTGCTGTTTTTGCATATGGGACATTTATGCGAACATGGGCAGTTTAGGCTATTTAAAAACTGTTGTCCTTGTTTAGATCGAAGTGTAGATTATCACCAATTAAAATGATTGAGCTTATTCTATGATTTTATATTTGAAAACATAACAAATATAATGAAAACATAGATTTTATGACTGTTTCAAAAATTTCCCGGGATCCCGGGAATTCCCGGGATTCCAAAAATATTTTTCCCGTTTCCCGGGAAATTCAAAACCCGGGAAATTTGGACGCCCTAACTCTAATAGTATTTTATGCAACAAGTTGCCAAATGAGGAATTTTTCAGCACGAGTCGTACATTTATCCAACGAGTTTCACCGAGTTGGATAAATACGACGAATGCTGAAAAAATCAAGTATTGCAACGAGTTCCATACAACTTTTTTTTTTAAATTGAGCAATTCTCTACGAAATCGGTCATTTTTTGAATTTTAATTTTTGTATTTTTTAATCCGGCTGAAACTTTTGTGGTGCTTTTGGAATGCCCAAAGAAGCCATTTTGCATCATTAGTTTGTCCATATAATTTTCCATACAAATTTGGCAGCTGTCCATACAAAAATGATGTATGAAAATTCAAAAATCTGTATCTTTTGAAGGAATTTTTTGATCGATTTGGTGTCTTCGGCAAAGTTGTAGGTATGGATAAGGACTACACTGAAAAAAAATGATACACGGTAAAATAATTTTTGGTGATTTTTTATTTAACTTTTTGTCACTAAAACTTGATTTGCAAAAAAAAACAATTTTTATTTTTTTTCTATTTTTTGATATGTTTTAGAGGACATAAAATGCCAACTTTTCAGAAATTTCCAGGTTGTGCAAAAAATCATTGACCGAGTTATAATTTTTTGAATCATTACTGATTTTTTCAAAAAATCGAAATATTGGTCGCAAAAATTTTTCAACTTCATTTTTCGATGTAAAATCAAATTTGCAATCAAAAAGTACTTCAGTGAAATTTTGATAAAGTGCACCGTTTTCAAGTTAAAGCCATTTTTAGGTAACTTTTTTGAAAATAGTCGCAGTTTTTATTTTTTTTAATTAGTGCACATGTGAAAAAATATTTTTGAAAAGCTGAGAAAATTCTCTATATTTTGGTTTGTTGAACTTTGTTGATACGACCCTTAGTTGCTGAGATATTGGCATGCAAGTGTTTAAAAACAGGAAAATTGATGTTTTCTAAGTCTCACCTAAACAACCCACCATTTTCTAATGTCGATATCTCAGCAACTAATGGTCCGATTTTCAATGTTAAAATATGAAACATTTGTGAAATTTTCCGATCTTTTCGAAAACAATATTAAAAAAAAATTAAATCAAGACTAACATTTCAAAAGGGCTAAACATTCAATATTACGCCCTTTTAAAATGTTAGTCTTGGTTTAAAAAAATAAATTAATTTTTCTCGAAAAGACCGGAAAATTTCACGAATGTTTCATGTTTTTACATTGTATGGTCCTGTATTGCTCCTGTCAAAAGAAACAAGGTGCTCAAATTGGTCATAAAGGTAAAAATCATGTTTTAAACCAGTTTTGAAAAGGCTGTATGATTTCCAGGAGCAAGATAGCACCAATTATTCTTCGGGAAAGGTTTAGAAAATTTTCTTAACTTGAATAATTTTGTATGAATTGAATTCAAGTATATGTGAATGTAAATTTTCTATCAATTACATAAAACCTTTCACTCTTCAATTCAATGTGCCTCGAACCGTTTGCATCTCGACTCTCAAACGAGAGTGAATGTTTCTGACAATGCTCATCGCACAATCGCATATCACGTTGCCACTGGTGTTTGGAGAGTTTGAGTCGTGCATAACATTCCAACGCCTCTTCCATCTCTACCATCCCCAATGCTGGACAAGTTTCGCATTTCAACCTGACTAACAAACGACGGACGCGCGCATTGCGTCACTTTCGCCCATAAATACCGTCACGTGTTTGGGTGCGAGTGTGTGTGAGTGTGCAAGTGTGTGCAGTTTTGTCTGACAGTTTCTGTCGACAGCTGAAATTGGGATCCTGAACCCAACTCAACCAAACTTTTCAGAATGTCACTAGGATAGATATAGTGCATGTTTGTCTTATAAGCCATTTTTGGATTAGTTTTCCAAAGGAATTATTTTTATTTTTTTAAATACATGCATAACCATTTTTAAATCGATTCCCGATCAATTTACAACTTATTTGTAAATTGCTTGAAAGAGAATATATGCATGCTTGAGCATTTGCAGTGCTGCTAGTTTCTTGATATTGTTGTGTGCAGTGGTGCCAGTTTGACAGTTTTGCATTTTTTCGTAGTGGGAAAAATCGTTTTGGTATCCAAAAAATCCTTAATTTGTCTTAACGAGGTAATAAAAAAACCTTTAAAGAATTACGTAGAAATGAGACAAAAGAGCATAATGCACAAACATTTCAAAGGTACAAATAGCCAAAGTTCCAGTCAAACCACCAGCCAAATGCAGGATGCCATTTCGCAGACAGCGTCAGATGTGTGTTTGTGCGGTTACGTGTGTTTCTATTGTTTCATGCATGGACGAGCAGCGACAATAATTTCAACACCAACTAGCTGAACAACAAAGAACCTCTTGTGGTGGTGGTATTGGTTGCACGAAGGTGTCTGTCTCGTTTGACGCGCGAGGAATGTTTCGTCACTTGATGACAAAACGGCTTTCAGTGTTTGTAAAGTGGTCCTTATGTTAGTGAGCGGGATCTGGGTGTAGGAGGGAAAAAAGGTCGTCAAACGAAATGGAAATTTTCGTCTTCTTTCACTTTCGAAAATAAAGGCATTGTCCTCGTTTTGGTTGGCGTTTCCAGTCGTTGCATGTCGATGTAAAGTGGGTAGATTGAGGGCGTATCGATTTTCCTTTTTTTTCCTTGGAGAATGTCGATTGTTTGGGTTTTATGAGGGTTGAGATTTAAAAATTTAACTAAAGAGATTGAAAGTGACTGTGAATCCTTGTTTCTTTCGTTCTAACTTTTTAGATTTTTTAGATTTTTTTTAATTATTTTTAGGAAGTGTACATTAGGGCAAGTGGCTTCTGGCCGTTTAAAAACCAAAATAATCGCAACGGTTGAATGTATCTTAAAATTTTAAATTTAAAAGCCACGTGGTTTATGAACGGTCCCTAAACCGGTTTAATAGTTGAGCTATTCGAACATGTCAATGTATCATGTAACATATCACATCAACTTCTACCTATTTCTTGAATATTTATTCTATATCAAAATTAAACGGTTCAAATAAACCGATTCATTTACCTGTCTCAATAGTTGTATCGGTTAAACAATTCTTGAATAAACAGTATCGTGTCGCCGTAACTTGCCATCTTGTTGCACGTCGGTTTTTGGCCAAATTGATTTAGTGCAGCTTTCAATGCCTCACTTTTACAGATCCCCGAAATTTCAATTCTGAGATATTAAATAAAATTCAATGCTGTATGTGCTACAACTGGCCAAAAGGATTTGAGGTCAGAACGCGTTTGACACACGTACATGCCCGACGACTGTAAACATCTTGCTTATATCTTGAGACTTCAGAAACCAAATTTACGTACACTGCACAGAATGGTCAGCCAAACAAAACGTGTTTGTTATTGTTTAGTTTTTGACGAAGAACTTCGTCTTAGTTGAAACGCCGTTTGACCTATGTTACGACCGCGGTAAGCTAAAAGCAAAAAATATAAATAACAAGCCATAGTCTCAACATTAGAATGCGAAAAGTGTTTTAAAATGCATTTTACACTAGTTCAGTTGTTTTGCAATCAATTTGCAATATGCAATATGACGAAAACAAAAAATGCGAAAACAATTTCTAAAAATGTTTAAATCAACTCAAACATGCTAAAAATTATTTTAAACGCAGGGGAATGCTTTTTAAATAAATTTCAGCTGATTTCACTTAAAATTTTCCTTGAAATTTTAAAGTTTTTTGAAAACAATATTTTTTGCCCCCTGATTTTTCGGGTTAACTTTGAAAAGGGGATGACAAAAACTTTAAATAAAATTTGTACCAGCCTAATTCTATCGGCGATAATCTTATCGCCGATAATGGACGATAACTCATTATTAAAATCTGTATAAATCGACTTAATTCAACCATATCATGTTAAATTTTTAATGCTTTCACTAAGATTTTTTTTTTGTAAATCTAGTAAGTTTAAACATGTACCCAAAATTGTTAACAAACTACTGTTTTTTAGAAAGTACTCTAATTTTCATAATTTGCAATATGGGTATCAAACGAATTAAAATTTTGTTTCATTTTCCACATTAAAAGATTTTTTTTGAAAATACCATTTTTTTTCACCAAATACCATTTTTTTTAAATAAAATACTCAAATTTTCATAATTTGCAATATGGCTATCGAACGAAGCAAAATTTTGTATACTTTTTCATTTTGTATAAGCCTTTTTTTGTAAAATATAATAATTTCCACAAAATACCGTATTTTGCAAAAATACTCAAATTTCCAAAAAATTGCAAACGAAGCGATTTATTGCTTTTTACTTTATTAGACTTTTTGTAAAATGCTAAAAATTTCACAAAATATCATATTTTTTCAAAAATACAAAAAATAAATAAATTTGCGATATGGGTATCAAATGACGCAAAATTTTGTTTGAAGGATACACAATTTGAATATTTTGCATGAAGCATGAAAAATTTCGCTACGTTTGATACCCATATTGCATATTATGAATATTTCAGTATTTTCGAAAAATGAAAATCTAATAAATTGAAAAAAGCATACGAAATTTCAATTCGTTTGATACCCATATTGCATTTTTTTTTAATTTTGGTATTTTCGAAAAAATACGGTAATTTGTAAAAATGTTAGTCTTTTCATAAAAAAAAACTCTAATAAATTGAAAAAGCACACAAAATTTCAATTTATTTGGCACTCATATTGCTAATTATGGAAATTTCAATTTTTTTCGAAAAATACGTTATTTTGTTGAAATTTGAGTATTTTACAAAAATACTTTGATAAACTGAAAAAACATACAAAATTTCGCTCCGTTTGTTACCCATATCGGTTTTTTTTAGTATTTTGAAAATTTTGAAAATTTGCCCATTTTTGAAAAAATACAGTATTTTGTGAAAATTTTAGTATTGTCTCAAAAAACTCCAAAAAACGGCATTCAAAATTTCGCTGCGTTTGATACCCATATTGCAAATTATAAAAATTTGAGTAATTTCACAAAAATACGGTATTTTGTGAAAATTTTAGTATTTTACAAAAATACTTCAATAAAGTGAAAACAAAAAATTTAAAATCATCGGGACTGGCAACACCAGCCAGCAACAGTCAAGTGTTCGGAGCTGTTCAGACTTTTCGATTTTTTCGCCGTAATTTACCGTGTTTACCCGCGAGTTTGCTCCTCCAGCATGCCAAGGGCCAGCCGTGGCCGAGGCAGTTCGAGTGCGGCCTCGAAAAACCCACGAAGTTCATCTACCGGCAGAATGCAGAAAGGTAAACACACCAATGCCGCATCGACTGCCATCGCGCACGCCAGCGTGCCCGGTGACGTCACCGATCCTTCATTTTTACACGTGTCATACCGTCCACGCGAGTCCCCGGTACGGACGAGACAATCGACCCGGGCATCCGGAAGCACTTCCGGCCAGCAGCAGCAGCAGCAGCAGTCCACCAGCACTACGACGACAACCACACCAACAGTGACAGCAGCAGTGCTGGCGACGACGATGACGATGATGAAGTTGCGCGCAAGCAAGGAAAGCAGCAAAATGGTAACTCTCCGAAGGAACGACGACCACCTCCAATTTTTGTTTTGGATACGTTGGCTGACGATGTTGACGAGTTGCTTGAGGGACTCCAATATTGTCTCAAAATTAGTAAAACTTCTGTGCAAGTGATTACCCACAAAAAGCTGTATTTCGACTTGGTGGTGAAGAAGCTGAAGTTGCGAAACTTCAAATTCTTTACATTTGACCCTGCAGAGAAGGTCCCAGTTAAGATCGTCCTTCAGGGATATCCGGACCGCCCGATCTCCGACCTGGAAGAACACCTGACGGGCGTCAAGGTAAAGCCTCGAGAGATAAAGGTGCTCTCAAAATCGACTACGGTGACAGGTACGTACACCTTGTACCTCCTTTACTTCGATCGCGGGTCCGTCAAAATCCAGGACCTACGGCGGATCAAAGCACTGGACGGCTTCTTTGTGACGTGGCGATTCTACACGAAGAATCCGGCCGACGCAGCCCAATGCCACCGCTGCAAGAAATTCGGACACGGCTCAAGAAACTGCAATCTCCCACCCCGGTGCGTAAAGTGCGGTGAGACCCACTTCACCGAAAGGTGCAGTCTTTCGCGGAAAGACCAGCTGGGAGAAAACGCCCAGCAGCACAAAGCGCGTGTCAAGTGCGCCAATTGTGGTGGAAACCACACGGCGAATTTCCGTGGCTGTGCCGCGCGGAAAAAGTACATCGAGGAGCAGGACAAGAAGAAGAAAGCACCAGCGTCCCGCCAACCTCCGAAGACTTCGAGCTCGACCGCTGCAGCAGCTGGCGGCGGAGCGGTTCCATCGACCAACCCAGCGTTCCCTCCCGGTTGGGAAGGTTCGTACGCTAGAGTAGCCGCTTCTGGCGGTTCTCCCCCGGGACAATCTGATGTTACCGTTGATGATCTCTTCACGCTTCCTGAGTTTTTCGCCCTTGCTGGAGAAATGCTCACGCGCTTTCGTGCCTGCCGAAACAAGGCAGAACAATTCCAAGCTCTCAGTGAGCTGATGATGAAGTACATCTACAACGGATAAGCTGCCTTGTGCAGCGAAGTTTTTTGACGTCTATAGACAAAACATACTGTGATTTAGTTTTAAGCTTTTCTATTTCTATCCTTTTCCTTAGTAAATCTAGAAGGTTTTTTTTTTTAATTTTTCCTTCTCTTGCCAAATCCATTGTTAGAATATCCAATTACATCAAAATGAATTATAGTTCAAATCATAATTGAAAGGAACTCCAAAACTCTATTAGGTTATAAGAAATACGGAATTGTAAATTGATTATTTACTAATAAAATAAATTGAATTGAATTGCAAAATTTAAAATGAGTTATCGTCCATTCTTATTCTTATTGCTGATAGAATTATCGAAATAACGATAACGATAACTGTTGGGGGATGGCTTCGAACCTGAGTCGTCTTCGATGCCGTGGACTGTAAGACGGCAGCCACCTCCAACACGCCAGGGTAGTGACCCGGATGGAACCTGCCTCAGGTCCAGATTACGCCATGCATCGCCCGACGGCCTTCCCGGCCGGTAGTGAATTTCTCCGACGCACAGTAAAACTCACGGTTAAAGTTTAAACGCACTATATTTAACACTTATCAGTTTATTACTGTACAAATATACAAAGGTGTACGGGCAGAGCCCGTGGCCTTCCAGGCCGGTCCCCTGGACCTAACTAAACTAAAAGTCGGTCAAATAGTAAAAATGATGCCTCCGAGCCCTTCTCCCGAGAGTACTCACTCTCCCTAATTGTAATATCTCGTCCCCATTATTCGTTAGGTTAAGTAGATTGTGTTGGTTCTGTTGGGTTAAAGATCACGAGCACAGTGGCCAACAGTGCTGCAATGACCAATACGCACCAATTCCTAGGGTAGGGTAATGTGACCTAAATTAGACCCAATATCCTTTGCCTTAGTCCCAAACAATAACCATTATTGTTATGACAATATTATCGACGATAATTTTATCGATAAACAACCAACCAAAACGCGTTTTTCTCGGAGCTTCAAAAAGCAACGTGCGACAAGATAGCACGATCACGTCGATGTGACACATCAAATTTCTTGTAATTTCCTGAAAAGTCACGTTTTATAGAAATTGAAACGCAATTCAGCTAACCAAACTTAAAAAGATGCTGATTTCAAAAGTGGAGAGAACAGAGTGTGATGGCCAAATAAAATGGGAATTAAACTGAGTACGAAAGCACTTTGAATTAGAGGTTGGGGTGGAGTTTCAGGGGGGTTGTTAGATCAAGAATTAATCCGTATGCTTTCCGTTCACTTCTGATCTCGGTCTGGACTTCACCATGGAGGGAGGAAGATGGAACAAGGGATGAGCTTGAACTGACAACGACTTTGTCGTAAATATGGATGAGAAGGGAGAAATTCCTGACGCAGAGGGGATGGGGGAGGGGTTATTTAAATTTGATCACCTTTCTGCGAAGGCTTGGCCGATGATGGGGAAAATTGATATCGTTGGCATCAACTTATGGCCCGGGTTAAGTAAGTAGCAATCGATGATTCCTTGGGTGACAAAGGGAAGGGGGATTATTGAGAGAAAGGTGAGTCATCAATAAGTTGAAAGTAAATTACAAGTTTCAAGTAGCTGCTGGGGGGAAACTTTTCCACTCTCGTGTCGTAACGAGACTTTGTCCAACTGCAGGAAGTCATTAGAGGCAACGCACTGCATCGCATTTCTGTAAAGTTCGTTAGATTACGATATAAATCTAGCTTTTCCTTCCCCCCACACCCGAGGGCACTAATTGGATAAGTTTGTGTTGGGAGCTTTTCCGATGTGCCAGACACCAACATATTTTAATTACGGTAACATTACACTTTTGCAAAGCGAAGGATATCTCTTGCATCGTGCTTTGGCAACTGAAGCTTGTTTTATTCTATTTGCACACACGTACCGAACATAACATTAGTAGTTTACTTAAAGTTTAGGGTAAACTAACTTAGTTATGAGCATTCCTTAAAATTATGTATTTCGATCAGTTTCAGTTTCAGGTTCAGGTTCAGGTTCAGGTTCAGGTTCAGGTTCAGGTTCAGGTTCAGGTTCAGGTTCAGGTTCAGGTTCAGGTTCAGGTTCAGGTTCAGGTTCAGGTTCAGGTTCAGGTTCAGGTTCAGGTTCAGGTTCAGGTTCAGGTTCAGGTTCAGGTTCAGGTTCAGGTTCAGGTTCAGGTTCAGGTTCATGGTCATGTTCATGTTCATGTTCATGTTCATGTTCATGTTCATGTTCATGTTCATGTTCATGTTCATGTTCATGTTCATGTTCATGTTCATGTTCATGTTCATGTTCATGTTCATGTTCATGTTCATGTTCATGTTCATGTTCATGTTCATGTTCATGTTCATGTTCATGTTCATGTTCATGTTCATGTTCATGTTCATGTTCATGTTCATGTTCATGTTCATGTTCATGTTCATGTTCATGTTCATGTTCATGTTCATGTTCATGTTCATGTTCATGTTCATGTTCATGTTCATGTTCATGTTCATGTTCATGTTCATGTTCATGTTCATGTTCATGTTCATGTTCATGTTCATGTTCATGTTCATGTTCATGTTCATGTTCATGTTCATGTTCATGTTCATGTTCATGTTCATGAACCTCCATGTTCGGGTTCAGGTTCAGGTTATGTTTATGTTTAATTTTGAATTCGAGCTTCGATCCAGTCATTATAAATTTTCAAATGATACCAAATTAAAATGACAGAAAAAGTTTGAGAAATTGAATCAAATTTCATCCCAATTAGTCATCAAAGCTTTATTTATCTTGTCGTGAAACTTAATCAGCAAAACTTTGAATTAGTGCATTTATCAAATTACTTCCAAAATAAAGAAGTTTCCCCTAGTTTGAACAGTGCAATACCAGCTTTCACTTCAGCGTAAATGTCACTACACAGTGGGTCGCCACATCCGACAGGGTTCCATCGGAGACGCATTTCCCGAAACAACGGTAGCAACTCCATGACAACAAAGGGGGAGGATAAACTTTCCCCTAAATGGCACTGATTAAACATGGGAATTTTCCGACGACCAACCCAAACTCGCAGAACTGCACGTCAGACGCAGGATTTTTGGTTGGCAAAGTTTTGTAGCTCTAAACAAGATAAACTTTTGCCTCTTTCCAACAACAATTGTAGGAATAACAACTATCGCAAGTAGGCGTGGGGGTGGCGCAGACATCGCAGCAGGCTATTCCGACCCCCGGCGGTGACATCAGTCAGTCGTCACTCATGGCCAACTTGGGCGTCTTTCTTCAATTGGCGGTGGCTTTTGAGAATCGGCCATTCGGAAAACCAGTTTCGGGTGAATTGCCGACACTTTGGGGCCCTTGATTTGTCCTGGCAGGACGTCATCGGTTGGGAGTCATTTGGAGTTTAAAATAAGCTCAAAACTTGACGGGTGATTTTCAGCTGAATTTTAATGTTTTGTTGGCTAAGAAATCGTAAAGTTAAATTTAGCTGACTCAACCAATTTCGTTGAATCTGACATTGTTAACAATTTTTAATAAAATTTTTGAGAGATCACTTCACTATGTTCCATATTTTAAAATAAAAAGACAAAAAAATACCTTCACTGCATCAGACAGGGGATTTTATTCCAAATAATGAAAAATTCACTCTCCATCAACGCAAACTCCCAGACACGTCCCCCCGCAACGTGTACAAGCTCGCTCACCCAATAGTTCCCAGTAATCTTCATATTTTAAATAAAAAATCCATTTTTCACCGTCGCTGGACAGTTTGCATAATAGTTTTGCCCCGAAGTCGTCGTCGTCGGTCGAATCACGTTTTTCCTGAACCCCGGAAAAGCTCGCTGAGCAACTCTCTACGGAATCGGCCGATTTCGACCATTTTTATTTTTTATATTTTTTGATTTGACTCAAACTTTGTGAGGGCCTTCCCTATGACCAAATAAGCTATTTTGTGTCATTGGTTCACCCATACAAGTCTCCATACAATTTTGGCTGCTGTCCATACAAAAATGGTGTGTAAATATTCAAACAGCTGTAACTTTTGAGTGAATTTTCTGATCAATTTGGTGTCTTCGGCAAAGTTGTAGGTATTGTTGAGGACAATTAAGAAAAAAATAAGTACACGGAAAAAAAAATTTGCAGATTTTTTTATCAACTTTTTTTTCACTAAAACTCAATTTCCCAAAATACTTTTTTTTTGATTTTCGAGATTTTTTGATATGTTTTAGGGGACTAAAATCCGCAACTTTTGAGCTATAGAGAAACATGGTCAAAAAATCTGCCGCCAAGTTATGAATTTTTGAAAAATAGTGGTTTTTGGAAGAAAATCCAAATTTCATGCAAAAACAAATTCGAAGTTATTTTTTAATGCAAAATTGAATTTGCAATCGAAAACTACTTTACAATTTTTTTGATAAAGGGCTTCGTTTTCAAGATATAGGCACCGAAAGTTTGATTTTAGCAAAATATTTGCAGTTTTTCGATTTTTAAAAATAGTGACCATGAGCGACCATTTCTAAAAATATTTTTTTTGAAAAGTTCGTAATATTCAATGTTTGGCCCTTTTAAAATGTTAGTCTTGATTTAAAAAATTTCATTATTAAAGATCGAAAAATTTCACGAATGTTTCATGTTTTAACATTGAAAATCGGACCATTAGTTGCTGAGATATCGACATTAGAAAATGGTGGGTTGTTTTGGTGAGACTTAGAAAACTTCGATTTTCGTGTTTCTTTTTCTTAAAGCGGCTGTATCTCAGCAACCCGAGGTCCAATCTTCTATGTCTATTAGACAATTTTATAGCAAATTTTCTGAACTTTTCAAAAAAAAATATTTTTAGAAATGGTCGCTCATGGTCACTATTTTTAAAAATCGAAAAACTGCAAATATTTTGCTAAATTCAAACTTTTTGTGCCTATATCTTGAAAACGAAGCCCTTTATCAAAAAAATTGTAAAGTAGTTTTCGATTGCAAATTCAATTTTGCATTAAAAATTGATTTCAAATTTGTTTTTGCATGAAATTTGGATTTTTTCCAAAAATCACTATTTTTTCAAAAATTCATAACTTGGCGGCAGATTTTTTGACCATGTTTCTCTATAGCTCAAAAGTTGCGGATTTTAGTCCCCTAAAACATATCAAAAAATCTCGAAAATCAAAAAATACATATTTTGGGAAATTGAGTTTTAGTGAAAAAAAAGTTGATAAAAAAATCTGCAAATTTTTTTTTCCGTGTACATATTTTTTTCTCAATTGTTCCAACAATACCTACAACTTTGCCGTAGACACCAAATTGATCAGAAAATTCACTCAAAAGTTACAGCTGTTTGAATATTTACATACCATTTTTGTATGGACAGCAGCCAAAATTGTATGGAGACTTGTATGGGTGAACCAATGACACAAAATAGCTTATTTGGTCACAGGGAAGGCCCCCACAAAGTTTGAGCCAAATCAAAAAATACAAATAAAATCCATTTCCGGTTTTGGTAGAGAATTGCTCCGCTTCTTTTTTTTTCTCGCGCCATAAATGAACGAAAGCTTGGAAAAAAGATGAAAAATTATATTCACAATAGCGACGAGAATCCCATTTCTCACTTTTCACCTCATCCCCGGAGGGGAGGAAAAAAAATGAACACGGAATAGGACAAACCCCGCTCGTTGAACTCGCATGAACCACAAACATGACCGTGGGGAATCTTCCCTTGGCACGGAGGGAAAATCTGAGTTAGGAGAGTTGAAAAAATTATATGCAAATTTCCATCCGTGCCACAAACTAGAATCCGCAAATCGCGTTGTAGAACGTGAGTAGAATTGCCCTACCCGACCTGTGAAAACCTTACTGCCCCACTAGGACCCCCGGACAAAGACCGGTAGTGTGAGCCATTGTGGCGGCCAACCGTATTCTCACCTGGTCCGCGGAGGTGCAAAACGGCACACACAGACAGAGAACCATCAGGGGACAATTAAAACTGATAGTGCGAAATGGTATGAAGATAACCGGGTCTCGGGCTTTGGCTTTGGTCACGGTTGGGCTAGTCCGGAGGATTTTCTCCGGGAGAAGATCTCGCCCCCAACCCCCACCGGGTGTCGGAAAATGAGTTAATTGTGCGGACAAATTGCTGCTGGGATGAAGGTCGGAGGGAATGGCTGGGAATGTGAACAAATGTTGCTTTAAAAAATGCAGCCGAGATGGAAGGGATAATCTCCGGCTGTGAATCACAGCGTGTGGTGGGGAATTAAAAGGGTGAGTTTGACTTGCAAATTTGAGTTTAATTTCATTACATTTGATTTTTGCAACTCCGTTGTGTATCAACTTGCGGCTCGTGTCATTTTTGAGTTTTGAATACTTATGGTAACACAAATAGTTTGGGATGTTGAAGGGCTTTTTCCTAAAAACACAGTCAAAATCAATATATTTTTTTTTAATATTGAAAAAAACATCAGACTCAAGATTTTCAAGAAAAAATAAGTGTTCTACTTTCCAATGCTTTTTTTCAAGATTCAAAGTTGGTTTAAAATGTATTTAGCAAGTTTTTAGATCAAATCTCAAAGTAAGAGCACTGCGGTCATGAAAAATTGTTTGAAAGATGATTTTTTGAATAAAAAAACCTTAAAAACCGAAGTTCCGATAAGGGATCGTACATATACCACGTGGCCCTAAAATTTGATATTTTCTACCTGAATCAAATCAAATCAAATCAAATTATTCGCTCTACAGCATTGCCTTGGCGTTCTCGATTGCGAGATTCCTACTCGAAACTAGGTGTTCGAAGGCTTGATTGTTGAGGCAATTGCAAACCTCTTTTTACACCTTAGCTTTCATCTACCCCGGATTGTTAGTCCAACTGCCTACCAGCGACTCCACCGAGACAGGACCCAGGGAGACGACTCCTACACCTGGACTGAGCTAACGACCTAACCTTTTTAGGTTAGTCCGGGGCCAACATTTACTTCCCCGTCCGACGGAAGGCGTGATCAGACAAATCTCGTCTCGAAAAATGCCACCGGGACCGTCTGGGATCGAACCCAGGCCGACTGGGTGAGAGGCAATCACGCTACCCCTACATCACGGTTCCCGGCCTGAATCAAATAAATGCTAAATAACTTTAGATAAGTTTAAGTGTAATACTTAAGCTCGAAAATCAAAAAATAAGCCATGAAAAAATAGATGTAATTCGATTATACCAAGTAAAATTGTTTCAAGGCCTTCAAATAATCGAGTCTGGACTGTAGTCAAAATTATTATATGCGGCCAGAAGTCGATCTTTTGATTAAAAGCATAGAAAAATGGATACTAATCTAGTCAAACAGCAATAAGGCTACTACAAATTTTATTTAAAGTTTTTATCTCTCGTTTCTGGTCGAGGTTTAGGGAGGACAAACAAAAAAAGCAAAGCAATCCACTTTAACTAGAGACTGGTCTAAGGCGTCATCCATAAAGTACGTCACGCTCTAGGGGGGAGGCAGGGTTGTCGCAAGTGTGACAAAGTGTGACAAGGGGGAGAGGGGGGGTACGTGAGACTGTGGCGTCACGCTAGACTATTTCTTGAATTTTAAAATAAGTCTTAAAATATAGCTTAAAAAAGTAAAAAGTATAGCTAAAAAAGTTTAAACTTTACTCATAAATCACACACGATTCAAAGCTTTAAGAAACAGAGACATATCAAATCATCAGATTAAAACAAAATGTTGATGATTTATATCAATACAACATTTAACAAAATCAAAAAATCCAAAATTCAAAACCAAAAAAAAACCTAAATTTTCTAGATTGAACTCCGAATTTAAGAATAATTATTTTTATAAATCATGTTTAAATTGTACAAAAAACAAGATAGTGGGGGTTAATTCTGGTCGATTTTAGCGTGACATACTTTATGGATGACACCTAAGTTTGCTAAATTGATCTGGCAACGTATGTTTTGAGCTTGGCAACACTGATAAGTTTTGCTGGGCGTGAAGACTCGTTTGAATTCGTCAAACTTGTGTCTGTTGGGGTGCTTCAAATTCACTTCGACCAGTCTCCCTATTTAGGATCTCTAACTTTAACGACCCCCGGGTCTTTTGTGGTCTCTGTTGCAAGTTTCTGCTTATTGCTAGGCGTCCGAAGGTTATGTGTGGTGAGTCACCCAAAACCTCTTTTACGCAAATGGACCAACGTTTTACTTCCCCATCCGATAGAAGGCGTGATCAGGCAAATCTCGTCCCGAAAAATGCCACCGGATCCGTCTGGGATTGAACCCAGGCTTTACTGGGATGAGAGGCTACCACGCTAACCACTACACCACTGGACCCGGCCGGGAGGACAAACGACTGTATTTCAAATTTCAACCTTTAATTCTAATGTTTTATCAGAGAGTATCACACAATGCTTAAAACATTAGTACAGCTATGCAACCGTCATCGAAACATCGATGAATTTATGAAAATATATATTTTCCTCGAGTTTAACTTCTTTTTCCAATTATGGTACGAAAATTCAAATTGCATAAAAAGCCTAAAAGTGAAGTTTTTGAATGAAAATTGATAATAAATGTTAAACAAGGTATTCTTAATAGTTTACAATCGGTTGTAGGACAGCGAATGACAAAGAGGGTTAAAACTGCCAGGAATAAATGAATCAACAACAAGAACAATCGATTGCACAAGTTTATTTAATAGAAAGTTTAATTTTTAGCAATACAGAGATTCCACGTCAAACCAGTAAAATCCAGATAAAAAGTACTCAAATGTAGCATAAGAGTTTCTTGGCCAAAATCGCCAAAATAATTAGACTTAATAATTAGACAAAATAATTAGACTTAGACGAAAATAGGGTTATCAGAAAATTGTGTTTTTGACAATTTTCGCAAAAACCAAATTTTAAAATCATATCTCCGGATCGGCTCAGCCAATTTTTCCTCACCACTTTTCATAAAAAGGTGGGTAGTTGGACTTGTAATGAAAAACTAAAAATAAAATGCATGGGTCACACGAAAGATCTGGAAATAATTTTCATATGGATTCTGGATTTAAAAAATCCGATTTTTTAAAGATTTGTCAGTTTTCCCGGGAATTTCCGGGATATCTCGTAAACAATATTTCTCGTTTTGTAAATTTCCCGAGAATTCCCGAAATTCAAGCGGAAGTATTCATTTTCTTAATTCTTTGGCACCATTTTTTTAGTGCTCTAGAAAAAAATTATAAATGAAGAAACTCATTTAACACAAAGATTATTTATTTATTTCTGATAATATTAATTTTTTAAGAAACTGGAAATAAACCTTACTAAATGAAAATAAACCAATACTTTACTCCCATCCCCCCTTCAAAATTGGCCCAAAAATCCGGAGACAAAAAAAAAATAAAAAAAACTTCAAAATGTCAATGAAAATTTAAGTACAATCATCTGAAATCAATTTTAAATGCATTTCCCTGCATTAAGAATCATTTTAGCATCTTTGGGTTGATTTAAAAATCTTTTAAATTTTTGAAAATTTTCGATGTTTAGTTTTTTTTCGCTTAAGTTTTTGTGTTCGTCAAATCTTAAATTTTTTGAAAACTAATGATTGCAAAACAACTGAACTAGTGTAAAATGCATTTTAAAACACTTTTTCCATGCAAATGGTGAAACTATGGCTTGATATTTCATTTTTTTTTTTGCATGTGCTGGAAGTAACGAAGCATTTTTTTTTTTCAAATACTTTTAAAATTCATTTAATCGCAATAAAGAAAATAACAAAATTGAATGCAGAAAAGTTGATTCAACCCTGCAGGTATTTAGCAAACAAAAAAAAAATATACAAATATCTCGTATATTTGAGTCTGAAACAAATCTTTTTAAAAAGGTGAAAAGGACGATCGAGGCTAAAAAATTTCTTATGTTAATTTTCTTGTTATAATGTTACGACAAAGTATGTTTTTCAGAGATGTAAAATTCAACCCTAATTAGAAAATCTATTAAAAAAGTGATCAAAATGAATGTTAACTGGTTCAAAAAAAAATAACAATATTGGTTTTTAAATTGGAATTGGGAAATTTTCGAACTAATATATTTGTTTTAATAAAATGTATAGAAAAGTTATTGCGCATACTTTATTCATAAAGAAGCATAAATGAGTTAAATTTGAACTTTAAATGATAAATAATTTGGAAATGTTTTTCAAAGCTTGAACATTCCATTCCAACGAAAATAAACAACGTTGTTTATAAGGAACAAGGCCATTAATGCATTGCAAATATGTTTCAATGTTTTTGTAAAATTTGTTTCGTAAGCACTTAGATTTTTTTTAAATTGATCTTTTTCATTCCAATGTTAAAAGTATGGCTTGTTATTTAATTGTTTTATATTTTTTAATTTTTTTAAACAAGTAATTTTTTGAAGAAGGGCCTAAAGGGCCAGTCACTGAACAGTTTTCAAAAGGTGTAGCGGGCCGGATGAAATGACCTCTCGGGCCGGATCCGGGCAGGTTGGGCAGCCTTGACTTAATGTGTCAAACCATACTCTCTCAAATTGGTCAAAAAACGCCAAACACTTTGATGAAAAAATACTTCCCAACAAAAAATACCAAAGATCATTTTTTGATTTAGTGTACGGTTTGGGCTTATACAATCAGAAAAATTATAAATTTTCTTGTAGTTGTATGAATTTTTACTTGCAGTCAAGCTATCTTCATCTTCACACTTATTTTAACTACCATCAACAGGGGTGACATTGGGTCATACAAAAATGCTGAAATTTTTATGACCCAAAGTCACCCTTGTTGACGGTACTTAAGTTGCTGTTCTATACTATTTTGATGCAGATTGTTAATCAAAACCAAGATCAGAACAATTTTCAATCTGAGCTGGGAATCCCGGGAATTCCCGGGATTCCCAGGGAAATTGGTTGAACATTTTCTCGTTTCTTGGGAAATTTGTAACCCCGGGAAATTTGATGCTCTACTAGAAATAAATAGTTTTGTTATGATTAAAGTTGAAAAAACACCTAAATCAGCAATAATCTCGAGTAAAAAGTACAACAAAAAACTTGTTGTGTCTGACACTTTTTTTGGTTTGCTAACAATTAAAATTTCCATTTTATAA
>NC_068939.1:99246959-99285416 GCF_016801865.2 Culex pipiens pallens
ATAACAATGATACACGCCTGTGGATCCGTTGACGAAACCGCAAGGTTTAAGAGGGCCACATTATAAGGTGTTACGTCGATTCCGTTTTTTTTTTACTTGATTTGGCATAATAGCCGAATTTTCAATTATGGGCAGAAAATGTGTAAAAATGTGAACCTGATGAATATTCATCAAAAACTGATGAAAATTCATCATTTCCTGAGGTAAAATTAATCATTTTTTTGACACAAAATCTGTCACCATTTCCTGATGAATATTACCATCATTTTTTTTTCTGTGTAGGAAAAAAGTCAGGATTATAGTTGGCAGGGAAAGATAAATTACACTCGTATGACCAGGTGCCTTAGTGCTGTTGATCCTAGTAATAAAACTACAATTTGTATGTTGTTGTTGTTATTTCATTTATTTCTGGCAGCTTTAACCTTCTTGGTCATTCGCTGCCCGCAATTTGTATGATAAAT
The DNA here is from genome assembly GCF_016801865.2 of Culex pipiens pallens. NCBI lineage: Eukaryota > Metazoa > Arthropoda > Insecta > Diptera > Culicidae > Culex > Culex pipiens. Next base: position 99,247,421 of record NC_068939.1, read on the forward strand.
TGCTAAATATGAGAGTTGATTTGACCAAACTTTAGCAAACTTACTGATAAGTCAATTTTAATTTTTAGTTTTCGAAGACATGCCAAATATGAGCCCTCTACGATAAAGGGAAGTAGGGTAAAACGGGGTTTTGAATTTTGAGGTCCAAGAAACGTAAAAATCTTTAAATTGCTCGCATTTCCATAAAACTTCATCAATTCCAACTCTCTTAGTTGCATTTGAAAGGTCTTTTGAAGCACTTCAAAATGTGCTTTTGCAAATTACTGTTAAAAATGTTTTTTAAATCTTAATATCTTTTTGCAACAGCCTCCAACATCATACTCCAATAGGTCAAAAGTTAGGTAATTTCATGGACTATAAGTCTACGGTAGAAACGTTTTGGTCAATCGCAGTTTTTCTCATAGTTTTTCGATTTTTCTATAACAAACATTTCAAAACGTTAGTTTTTGCACTGTTGGCTTCCATAGCGACATTTTTTGGTCTCAATTTTGTCATATTCGGAATCCTCGGAAAATTTCACGTAAGTTAGAAGTATTGGATTTGGGACAAACAAACGCTGAAAGTTTCATCCAAATCGGAGCACTTCGATACGAGCTCTAGAGCAAACCGAGCAATATTTATAAATACTGCCTCTTAACCAAACATTAGCAAACTTACTGATAAGTAAAATTTCATTTACAGTTTTGAAGACATGCCAAGACAAGTATACGTTATTCAAGCTCTGGTAGATCGGCAACGACGCAAGAATATTTCGCACATCAAATGCATTTGGCAGGGCAAAGAAATTGTACGAAAAAGGTCATGATTGCAAATTTATTCATGCAATGGTGGTTTTTATCGGCATTACTTTTGCCATTTGTTCTCTTGACTTCGGCATAAAAAATCATATTTGAGCAGATTGTGTTTGAATGACGACCACGGGAAATGATGGGGTTGTGCCGGACTTCTGCCAACATCCAGAGCACTTCAATATTGGATGTGGTTTTTTGCCATCATACACTTTGACTGGTTTTTTTGTATACAATGTTAATTCCTTACATTTTCTCATACCATGTTTGCATTTTTCGAGTTGGAAAAGCTTTCATCTCATTTCTAGGATGACCAATGGATTGGCATAATCGAAGAAACATGTCATCCGAAACATTTGCATAATAGTGAGTGGCTACATCCTTCCATCCTTATAAGCTTGGGATGAATCGTAGCGTTCCATGTTCTATGAGTTGAACATATTTCTGATGTAGCGGTGATGGTAATTATTTCCTTTTCTCCATGCATCTAAATCCTTATGGATCCATTAGTTCGTTCAGATTATAACACAACTCGACATTTTTGAAATTCATTTCATTAAAAGCTTCAGTTTCGTCGAGAAATGCTCCTAGAACATGCTCCAATTGGCAGAATTGAATTTTAGTGAATGTCCTGCCAATAAACAACATTTTAAATTTTGGTTTAAATTGGTATGGAAATATCCTGGTTGCTTCAGGTTTCTAAATAAAACTTTGAATTAATTTCAGAAAAAAGCTTACATTATACTAACCAAATAGAGAAAAACGATTCAATACCTTTTTCCGTCAGAATCACATTTTGTGGAATGAGTAAGTTGATAGGCGCTTAATTAAATTTGGTAGAACGAATAAAGGCAATATGAATCATAGCTCTCTTTTGCTCGAAAATAAACGAACGAGCCGGAAGCAAGATTGATATTAGGGAAATTAATTGACGTGTGAGATAAAATTAGCACTCTACGTGATTGTGGCCAGTGTTTGAAATTTTATTGCATTAAATTATTCATGTGGAATGGACCTTCCAAACAGGCAAAAAGGTTTTTTACCCTTTAGCGTGGTCGTTGGTCAATCATAACGTTTTAGATAAAATGTCGTAGGTGCTACTCCAATCATCTTGGGGTCACTTTGGAGTGTTGACTGGGTAAAGTAATTAACAAGAGGTTCGCTGGGCAGATGTCATGTTCAGGTTTTTGTTTCGTCAAGTGGGCGAATTTGCTTGGTGTTGGCAAGAGTGTGAATATACTACTTATTGGCTAATCTGGACATGAACATACGAAATCGTTCCCAAGAAATGCCCACAATCAAGACACAAAGACATTCCACGAACATGAAATGAATCGTTAACATCTCATTAAGACGGAAAAGCATCTAGCGTTGATTTGTGCACACTTTATGGTGTGGCTTATTAGCGCTAACGTTAAAACACGGGTCAGATTGAAACATACGAAAGGCGTCATCCATAAAGTATGTCAGAATTAACCACCCCTCTCCCCTTTGTCACACTTTGTCACGCTGGCTCTGACCCCTCCTCGAAAAGTACGTCACGTTTTGTCGGACCCCCTCCCCCACCATCTGTTTTTTTTTTGTACATGATTTATAAAAATAATTATTTTTAAATTCGGAGTTCAATCGAGAAAATTTTGGTTTTGTTTGGTTTTAAATTTAGGATTTTTTTATTTTGTTAAATGTTGTATTGATAGAAATCACCATCAACATTTTGTTTTAATCTGATGATTTGATTATATCTGTCATCAAAAACTCGGTTTCTTAAAGCTTTGAATGGTGTGTGATTTATGAGTAAAGTTCAAACTTTTTTAGCTGTACTTTATACTTTTATAAGCTATATTTTAAGACTGAATATTCAAAAAAATCAAGAAATAGTCTAGCGTGACGTCACACCCTCCTCCCGCCCTAGAGCGTGACGTACTTTATGGATGACGCCAAAAGCGCAGATTAACATTCTATGCAACATTCCAGAAGTAGAAAATAAAAAAAAACTGGCAGATTCACTCATTTGAAACATAACCAAAATTCCATTAACTGTATCGATTGAAGTTAAATGTCAAGCTGAAAAATCTAGCTTTTGTTTTTGTTCTGATTAAGGAACAGTAGAAAAAAAAAAAGTGGAGCATTCCACCGATCGCATTAATTTTTCTTCATTCGTCAAGTTCAATACAGTGCAAAAGTTCCGGACATTTTTCCCTTTTCCCTTCCTTATGATCCAATAAGGAGTTCAGCTTGAATGGCATATCGTGAAGGGAAAAGTTATTTTCAGCGTTCGGATCTCGAGAGAAAGACTTTTACTTTTCGCGCTTTGTGGGCTTTGAGTTTTTTGTTTTCAATTTTGTTTTTCAACCCTCGGTGCCGAGGAAAGAGCGTAGGTAGACTGAAACTTTTCATGTGTTTGAATTGAGTGATGCACTGAACCCTCAACTATGGCGATTTATTACATGGGTGTGATTTGAAAGTTATCGCATTGAAATTCAATTTGACTTTTGCAACCATAACGGTTTGAAACTGCTTTCTTCTCTTCAAGCTTAAGTGGAACTTGGAAAATTGTACTTTGGTATTGTGACTGGCGGCGTTCGGTGGAATATTGATGCCTTGCACACAATAGCTATCATTCTGACGAAATCCAAACTCACTGCAAGAGGTTGAATATTTGCGTGTCCTTCGCTAAGCTTCTAGCTAAGACTGTTAATATATCCTCTTGCTTGAAACTTTTCAAGTGTTGGATATTAGCTACGGCTTCAAAGAAGGCTCAGCAAACGCCTTATCCATAGGATATCAGAGAAGGTACAGAACAGCCGGCTAACTGTCAAAATGATAAACTTTATTGACACAGCTGAAATATAATCTGGTCAAAAGTTGAGAAAGAAAATGAAATCTGTTGCCTTTCCAATAGATTTTCACCCGAAGGCATTGAAGCATGGGTCGGTACTTAAGACTGAGTTTGCTGGACGATACGCTGCTGTTTTTAGCACCTGTGAAAACATTACAATCTGCTTTTCAAACTTGGTCACACGAAGAAGCCTTTAACATGCCAAAATTACCCAATCTTTCACTGGAGCTCCGGAACATGCACAATTTGCTTACTTACTTAAGTTAGTTCGTAGATGTTTCTGGATCTTCAATTGGTTCTCCGGACATTTTTACTTTAGAAATGTTCTGGTTGGACTTTGGAAAACAGAACCCTTAATCAAACTTAAAGGTGCACAGTAACCAATGTAGTTGTTGTCTTCTTATTCCAAAGTTGTCAAACTTCCCGAGAAGGGGTAAATAACACGGGAATGCCAAATTTTGGTATTACTTGGGGAAATAAAAAAAATAAAAAGTGGAAGTGGATTATAGAGGAGTGATCTGCTGCGTGCACGCAAGAACCCCCCTCCCCCCTTTTTGTTTGTGCCCCACCCGTCGAGCGTCTGTTTCCCAGATTAGGGGCGGCTCGAAAACCAGGTGACTGACCCCATCGTGTAAGCGTCTGGATCCCAGGTTAGGGGCGGCTTATAGCAGTGATTAGTGACCAATCCCCCCCCCCCTCCCCCTCCCTTGAGCGTCTGTTCCCCAGGTCAGGGGCGGCTCAAAAAACCAGGAGTTCGATCCTCCATCCCCGTCGTGAGCGTCTGTTTCCCATGTTAGGGGCGGCTCATTGCGGCAGGTGGTAGTGGTAGACCCCCCCCCCTCCGAGCGTCTGTTCACCAGGTTAGGGGCGGCACGAAACAGCGTCTGTACCCCAGGTTAGGGGCGGCTGAGTGAAAGTCCTTGTGTCGGCGTGGGACTGTAAACAGTACCGGCACGATGGTCCTCCGGCGAGACAGGGGGTTGGTGCAGGCCACACGAACCCGCCGTAAAACACCAGTGCAGGGAGCACACGATGCGTGCCGGACCAATCGGCACGGAACTGGACTTCTTACGAGGTCCCACGATTGGAAGCTCGGGACGTGGAATTGCAGGTCTCTCAAATTTGCTGGGAGTATCCGCATACTTTCCGACATATTGAGGATCCGCAAGTTCAGCATCGTAGCGCTGCAAGAGGTTGGCTGGATAGGCGCGGAGGAGGTACAAGCGTACACAAGGATTGGCTGTACAATCTACCAGAGCCGCGGCGAGAAAAAGAGGCTGGGGACAGCCTTTATAGTGCTGGGCGAAATGCGCGATCGCGTGATTGGGTGGACCCCGCTCACCGACCGAATGTGCGTGTTGAGGGTTAAGGGCCGTTTCTTCAACATCAGCATCATAAACGTGCACAGCCCGCACTCAGGAAGCGAAGATGACGACAAGGACGCATTTAACGAGCAGCTGAACTGGACGTACAATAGCTGAACATGACGTCAAAGTCGTTATTGGAGATTTTAACGCTCAGGTTGGCCAGGAGGAGGAATTCAGACCAGTGATAGGGAAGTTCAGCGCCCACGTACGCACGAACGAGAACGGCCTGCGACTGATCGACTTCGCCACCTCCAAAAACATGGCCGTACGAAGTACCTGCTTCCAGCACAACCTCCGAGACAAGTACACATGGAGATCACCGCAAGGAACGGAATCACAAATCGACCACGTCGTAATCGACGGTAGACACTTTTCCGACATCATCGACGTCAGGACCTATCGCGGCGCCAACGTCGACTCGAACCACTATCTGGTTATGGTGAAAATGCGCCAACGACTTTCCCTGGCGAAAAGCGTTCGGTACCACCGCCCTCCGCGGCTGGATCTGGAGCGGCTTAAGTTACCGGAAGTCGCATCCCGGTACGCGCATTCGCTGGAGGCTGCGTTGCCAGGGGAGGGTGAGCTGTTGGAATCTCCCCTCGAGGACTGCTGGAGGACCGTCAAGGCAGCCATCACCAACGCAGCGGAAAGCACCATCGGATTTGTGGAACGAGGACGACGGAACGATTGGTTCGACGAGGAGTGTCGAGCGATTTTGGAGGAGAAGAATGCAGCACAGAGGGCAATGCTGCAGTACAATCTCCGTGATTACGAGGAGGCGTATGGACAGAAGCGAAGGCAGCAGCACCAGCTCTTCCGGGCAAAAGTACGCCACCAGGAAGAGTTGGAGTTTGAGGACATGGAGCAGCTGCATCACTCGAACGAAACGCGCAAGTTCTACAAGAAGCTCAACGGATCTCGCAACGGCTTCACGCCGCGAGTCGAAATGTGCCGAGATAAAAATGGAACTATCTTGACGAACGAGTGTGAGGTGATCGACAGGTGGAAGCAGCACTTCGATGAACACCTGAATGGCGCAGAAGCAGAGGCAGGGGTCCAAGGCGGCAGGAGAAAGGACTTCATTGGTACAGCGGGAGAAGAAGAGGAGCCAGTTCCCACGATGAGGGAAGTTAAGGATGCCAGCAAGAAGCTGAAGAACAACAAAGCAGCGGGTAAGGATGGTATCGGTGCTGAACTCATCAAGGTGGGCCCGGAGAAGCTGGCGTCCTGTCTGCACCGGCTGATAGTCAGGATCTGAGAGTTAGATCAGCTACCGGAGGAGTGGACAGTGGGAGTAATATGCCCGATATACAAGAAGGGGGACAAGTTAGATTGTGATAACTACCGTGCCATCACAATCCTCAACGCGGCCTACAAAGTGTTCTCCCAAATCCTCTTCAACCGCCTATCGCCAATAGCGGAAGGTTTTGTTGGAAGTTATCAAGCCGAATTCGTCATGGGGAGATCAACAACCGACCAAATCTTCACTGTGCGACAAATCCTCCAAAAGTGTCACGAGTACCAAGTTCCCACGCACCACCTATTCTTCGACTTCAAAGCCGCGTACGACTCAGTCGATCGCGAAGTGCTATGGAAAATTATGGACGAGAACACTTTTCCCGGGAAGCTGATTAGACTGATCAAGATGACGATGGATGGGGCTCGGTGCTGTGTGAAGATATCGGGTGCGGAATCGGACCCGTTCACTTCACTTGGGGGGCTTCGGCAAGGCGATTGGATCTCTTGCCTCTGCTTCAATGTCGTGCTAGAAGGTGTTATGAGACGAGCGGGCTTCAATATGCGGGGCACGATCTTCAGCAAGTCCAACCAATTCATCTGCTTCGCCGACGACATGGACATTGTTGGCAGAACGTTGGTTGCGGATGCGTACACCGACTTGCAGCGGGAAGCAGAGAAGGTTGGGCTAAAGGTGAATATGGCGAAGACAAAGTACCTGCTGGCAGGAGGAACCGAGTCCCTTAGGACTCGCATTGGACCAAACGTTACAATCGATGTGGACGAATTCGAGGTGGTGGAAGAGTTTGTGTACCTCGGATCGTTGGTGACGTCGGACTGCAGCAGGGAAATTCGGAGGCGCATCATCGCTGGAAGTCGTGCCTATTTCGGTCTTCACAAGAGCCTAAGGTCCCGGAAATTCTCCATACATAGTGTTCCATCTACGAGTCGCTGATAAGACCGGTCGTCCTCTACGGGCACGAGACGTGGACAATGCTCGAGGAGGACTTACGAGCACTGAGCGTCTTCGAACGTCGAGTGCTAAGGACCATCTTTGGCGGCGTGTATGAGAACGACGGATGGTGGCGGAGAATGAACCACGAACTTGCACAACTCTACAACGAACCAAGCATCCGGAAGATTGCGAAGGCTGGACGGTTGCAGTGGGCCAGTCATGTTGCAAGGATGCCGGAACGAGCTAAGCAACTGAGCCAACGGAACCAGAAGATCAATCCTGCAAAGTTGGTGTTTGTGTCGGAGCCGGTAGGAACAAGACGTAGGGGGGTGCAACGTGCGAGGTGGGTGGACCAAGTGGAGAGCGATTTAGAAAGTGTGGGTTCACCGCGAAATTGGAGACATGCAGCCATGGACCGAGCTTGTTGGCGGAGAATCGTGCAGCAGGCCAAGCTAATGGTGTAGCGCCAATAAAAGTAAAGTAAGTTGGGGAAATAACAGCGACCAAAATATGTGGAAGACCACAAGAATACCAAAACATGTTATTCTAAGGGTGAAATAATACCAAAAAATAAAACCATGGCAATACCAAGTAAAGGTATTGCGGATTTTGGAACATTGCTAGAATACCAAAACTTGGTATTGCCATGGTTTTATTTTTTGGTATTCCCACGCCCTTGGAACATCAGATTTTGGTATTCCTGTGGTCTTCCACATACATGATTCTGGTATGATTTCATGGTATTTTACCATATATTACTAGGCATATAACAGTACCTCAATCATATCGATAGTTTCCGTCGTTTTGAAGATGTAAAAAAAGTATTTACACCCCTTGGGCACTATGCACATTTTGTGATGAAACATGTAACAATTTAAATTTTGACAGAAACCTAGTACAACGTTTTGTTCAGAAACTCATACAGAACATTTTGCTACAAAAAGCTCATGAAAAGATGTTTTCTATAAAAAGTTATTTAACAAATACTATTACAAAAATAAAAAAAGGTGCAAAAAAAGTTTGTACACCTTTCGAAAAAATTAACATAAATAAAGTTATTTGTTGACAAATCATCATAAATCCAGTCTCCCAACTCCAAGTAGGCATCCTTGACTGATTAAAAAAATAATTACTATTGAATATAAAGTTTACTTATTACTTAGTAAAAAAGTTTATATAACTCTGGAAATTCTATATAAAACTTATCTAAACTTAATTTTGCACACATTTAATTCAACGAAATGTCAATATATTACCATTGAATTGCTAAATAAACATTTTGGAGTGAGTATAAAACCGTTTTGGGGGTCTTTGTACCGCGAGAATAGATTTTTCGTTGGAATTTCGTACCAACCCGGAATTACGTCGTCGGAAAATCCGCCGGCATCTTAACCAGTCCACAATTTACAAGTCAACCTATGTGGCATCGGAAAGGGCATAAAATTTTCGATCTTTTGATATCCAGACATCTAGGTTTTCTATAAAACCCACGTTTTTAAATACCTAGGCAAAAACGTTGTTATGGTTTCTTTTGAGCAACCTGCCAAAAATGTATGGAATTTCGTAATTTTTGTTCTCGTGCATCAAACTTACTTTTTGCCCAGGTATTTAAAAACGTGGGTTTAATAGAAAACCTAGATGTATGGGTATCAAAAGATCGGAAATTTTTATGCCCTTTCCGATGCCACATAGGTTGACTTGTGAATTGTGGACCGGTTCGGATGCCGGCGGATTTTCCGACGACGTAATTCCGGGTTGGTACGAAATTCCAACGAAAAATCTATTCTCGCGATACAAAGACTCCCAAAACGGTGTTATACTCACTCCAAAATGTTTATTTAGCAATTCAATGGTAATATATTGACATTTAGTTGAATTAAATGTGTTCAAAATTAAGTTTGGATAAGTTTTATATAGAATTTCCAGAGTTATATAAACTTTTATACTAAGTAATAAGTAAACTTTATATTCAATCCTAATTATTTTTTTAATCAGTCAAGGATGCCTATTTGGAGTTGGGAGACTGGATTTATGAGGATTTGTCAACAAATAACTTTATTAATGTTAATTTTTTGAAAGGTGTACAAACTTTGTTTGCACCTTTTTTGATTTTTGTAATAGTATTTGTTAAATAACTTTTTATAGAAAACATCTTTTCATGAGCTTTTTGTAGCAAAATGTTCGGTATGAGTTTCTGAACAAAACGTTGTACTAGGTTTCTGTCAAAATTTAAATTGTTACATGTTTCATCACAAAATGTGCATAGTGCCCAAGGGGTGTAAATACTTTTTTTACATACTGTATGTACTAAAATGTCTGTTAAAAAAATCTTGGTGCTCTGGTTGATGTGTACCGTTAAAGCACCATGCGCCTCCAGCAAAATGTAATGGAATCTTATTTTCGATAAAGGTTCATAAATCAATTTCGATAAAGGTCTATAAATCTAATATTTAAAAAATAAGATTAATACGAAGACAACAGGGATGTTAGCAAAGAAACTAGCAGAATGTCACCCAACCATTGCCAACAACAATTACTATTAATTATGTTGAAATTGAACAACATGCATGCACTTGATCAATTTGCAAGAGAGCAGCACAACTCAAAGGTAGTGAGAATTTAAACCAGAAGTGATTAGTGCTGAACTTGAAGTGCACGTGCAGAGCTTAGAATTCACTAATCACTCCACAAATTGTTTAGTCAACAAAACGGTAATGACTTGATTTTATAATTTATTGATATTGAATTGTAGCAGGTAATTTTCGACAAAATCAAATCTTTTGATAAAAGATAGTTGAATTTCTACTTAATTTGGATTACTCACTCAGGAATCCTTTGTGGGAAAATAATGTTTGTAATCCATCGCGGTATTTTGAAAAGCCATTACTTTTCAATTGCTGATGCTCGTTTATCTCGGGTTATCGTTTAATGGTCCTCCGTGGTTTTAATGTTTGGAAAACAGAAAATTGTAATTGCTTGTCGTTGAATTCCGCTAGTTAAAAGTTAATTGGGCACAAATTTATAACCACCACCTCATCGATTTTCAAAGATAAAAAAAAAATCGTTCATTGATACATTGTTAAGTGATTCGATCCAATTTTTACTGTGGAATCATCATTTTTTAAAATAAATTGCCAATTTATTAAAACTGTTGTTTTTTTTAAAATGTGAAATCAAAGATAATCATTGTATAACCATTCTTGAAGCTTTGTCGAGGATATCAAATGTTTTTAATTAACAGTTCGTGCCAGGGATGGAATAATCGCAAAAAAATCAATTTCGCTTGCGAACTTTCTTCACCCGCGAAAGAGAGAGGAGGCAAATCACGAAATTCTTCAAGAATATCAATCTTGTGAATTTCCTTGTCAGCACCACTTAAAAGTAATTATTTCACTTTGTTTACACACATTGCCCATCTACAAAATGTGACTGGTCATTTCTCGACGTGTGACGTTACACTTGCAAGTTTAGTAGTGAAAAAGATGTTCATCCGAATAATCAAGATGATGATTTTTTTAGATTCTTTTTAACGATCTTTCGTGCGGGAAAGAGGAGAGCCATGCTCCCTTCGGATTTTTTCTCTTGATGAACGTCCAGAGATTTTCTTTTGATGATTATTATTCCATCGCTGGTTCGTGCAAATGTTTCAATCACCACACTGCCTGAACTGAAATTGCCAACGATTCGTCAAATATCGAACTTTTTGAAACTCCATTAAAAGCACGAATTAAATAACCATCAATTCACCCAAACCCCCGGGATCACGTGGTTCGGCTTGCCACGGTGGACAGTGTAGGTGAGGGAGTGAAAATGTTGCCGCTGGCAGTGATTGAACGGCGTTATAAAATTTACAAACAAGCGTCGTAAAACTGTTTACATACTCGCATTATTCAAGTGCTCGAAACATCAACCTAATTGGCTGCTTGTTGAACCAACACCTGACGGCCAATTCGGATTTTGGAAGTGGTGAAAAACATGTTTGATTACTGCAATGTGTTGACAATCAAATTTGTTTGTTGTATAACAAACATTTTCAAAACTCATTAAAAATGTGCGAAATTTACACACTAAAAAAATATTAATTTTACATTTAACGCAATTTCGATTTCAACGTAATCTAAACTCATGTAATCAATTATTTGATGTAAAATTAAGATACTTTCCACGTAATTTGCTAGAATCACCACGAAATAGTAAAGCTTGGTTTTACGTTATGGCAAACGTAAAATTCAATTATTGCTGATTGAATTTTAAATCTCTTTTGATGCACATCCTTGGAGCGTGTTTTTTGATGTAATTTTGTGTTAACTAAACACAAATTCGCGATGATACGTTTGACAGTGTAGGCCCTCTTCTAAAACGTCAGCCATGTTTACAAACGCGTCGCGGAGAAAAATTGCCGTCAGTTTTTTGCTAAGAAGTTGCTTTAAATTTTCTAAGAGACCAGCAATTATACTTTAGAACTGTTTAAACGAAGATGCAGGTGAGTAAGATAACTTTTATTTAAGAATGAAGCAGTAACAAATTGCTTTTTGAAATTTCCTAAATTGTGTGAATAAAATCAACTGCATGATTTCTTTTCAGGAACACCTACCGTGGAACCGTTTTTTTATCATCGGGATCCGAATGAGGAGCGACTTCATCAACTCTTGGTCTGGGATGATGCTGGAAAAGTTTTCCCGGCAAGCCGATGTTCCGTTTTAGCAACTGCCTGAAACTGCTTCCGAAAAGTGAGTGAACCAAAACGTTCGATCTGCGAAGCTAAGTTCCTCCTACATGACCGGCTGCAGGCTTCTTCCAGCGGGACGGTCAAAGCCCTGTAACCCTTCATCAAGACGTCCTGCTGGAAGATGTCCGATACTTCGGACGTGGAATGTCCAACGGTTAGAAACTGGAGATTACGGAATTGAGTGAACGAAAACAGTGTTTTTTTTTTTGTGAAGATGGACAAATCGAGTGTAAAATGATAAAAATTAAAAAGGATGTCATCAATTTTTTAACAACGAAATAAAAATGTTTGGTTTTACGATAATTTGTTGTGTTTTCGTTCCAACAAGAAAATAATAATTCCAATAGGATTTCCCTGCCAGCAAAATGACGTTTAATGTAATTTTACACGACATTATCGGGTCTGATTTGAGTCATGTAATTTTCATATCAGACAGAATTTTATGTTTTATTTGACGCTCCAGTTATGTGCATCAAATAAACAGAATATTACATGTTTTTTTCGAAGTGTGTAATGTTTGGCATTATGGTATTAAATTCTATTTCCGATAACTTTTGCATACTTCAAACGTGTTACCTAAACATCATTCATTTCAAAAGCTATGTATGGGATCCTAATCCGAGTCGTAAGTAGGAAAAATAAACACGACGAAGCTGACTTTTATAGCTGTCGGCCACCATTGCTAGTACCAACAACTAGTGTCTTCCTTTTTATCTACAAGGACTTCGCCGCCCTGGGCTCCTAAGTGTATGAAAGTATGGCACGGAGCGACGGCCCCGAATACTCATATTTACACAAAGAATTTTAGAGCGTCCGACGCGGGATTCGAACCGTCGACCCCTGGATTGTGAGTCCAGTGCGCGGTTCGATTGATCCACACGGGCGGGACAACGAAAAAAAAAAACAATACATACTAATTATTCGATCAACTATCACTTCTGCCAACACCCCATAAAATTCAATTTCTATGCAAATATGTTTGTTTCGATATTCATCACCTGACTGTCTGAGCCTAACCTGGTGTCAATTTAAGTGAGCAAATTATGTTGCTAAAAGTGTAAACAAGACTCTGTTCAAATAGAGTTTGGGAGAAAAATAAAGTTGACCTTATTTTATTGACTGCAAATGAGTTCGAAGAGGAAACATTAGCATTAGAATCGAAAATGTCTTGCGCTGACCAGTCTTTTAGTTTGTAGGGGATATTTAATATCATTTTTTTAGTCTGGTTAGGAATTGTTTTTTTTTCACTACATTTGTCGAAACTTACAAAAAAAATATTCCCATTGAAAATATATCTATTAGCTGTTGTTCCTTTTAAAATACGAAACAACAAAAAACAATGCTCTGCTTTTGGATCTGTTTTGCACATAAAACATAACCCTAGCTATGCTGATTCCTTTGTGGACCACCAATCAGTGAGGTACTCCTCGATATTAGCTCCTGAAAAGTGCTAAAAAGTGCAAAAATGCCTCACGGCAAGAAAAAGAGGCGGTCCTCACCAGTAGGATCGGCAGATTTGAAGAAGCTAAAGAATGCCGAAGCGCTACCTGCAAAGCCAGGCAGTTTGAGCAAGGACGCTCAAAATTCGTCTGGAAACCAGTTCACTACCCTCCCTGTGGACGTGAGCGAGAAAGAAGAATTTGGAAAAGTTGCCACCCATTTATGTGAAAACATCGTCATCGGATTCGGTGCAAAAGTGGCTGACCGGGTTTATCAAATCTGGTGCTTTACGAGCTTCCATTCACTTGTGTGCTGATGGACTCAAAATTCTGCTACCTACCAGAAAGGATTACAACTACGTTCGGGATTTCCTGAACAACACCAAGATTGAATACTACAGCCATTACGATCCAGGTAAACGCCCCATGAAACAGGTACTCCGAGGCCTGTACGACATGGATGTGAGTGTGCTGAAAAAAGAGCTCAAAACTCTTAAGTTGAACGTGATCGAAGTCTTCAAGATGACGAGGCACAACAAGGACATCAAGTATCGTGATCAACTGTACCTGGTTCATCTCGAGAAAGGATCGACAACGTCGTCTGAGCTGAAAGCAGTTCGGGCAATTTTCAACATCATCGTGACTTGGAACGTTATCGTCCAGTGCACCGTGACGTGACGCAATGTTCGAACTGTTTGCAGTTTGGACATGGTGGAAGGAACTGTTTCATCAAGAGTCGTTGTGCAACCTGCGGAGGGGAGCACAAAACTCAAGCTTGCGAAACAATCAACGAGAACATCGAAGCCAAATGTTTCAATTGCGGCGGCGACCATTCGACCAAGAATCGGAGCTGCCCAAAACGGGCCGAGGTTGTGAACATTCGGCAGCAAGCGACGACGAGGCATCAACCAAATCGTCGCAAAACACCACCAGCTTTCACGGACGTGGATTTTCCTGCTTTGGCGTCACCAGGAGCGGGATCTGCTCGTGTGGTTCCAAATCTGCAGCCATTGCCGTTGAATCAGCGGCAAAGAGTTGCAGAGAATACAACACCTCATGGCTTCAGTCAGCAACCGAGGGAAAACCAACCAGCATCAACGGATGAAGGCAGTAGTGGCCTGTTTTCACCACAAGAACTTTTGCACATTTTCATCGAGATGACAAAAACTCTGCGTGGGTGCAAAACTCACCAGGAACAAGTAAGAACCCTTGGATTATTCATCTTAAAATACAGTTCGTAGTTTACTCGTTCTAATGATTTTGAATATTTCAACGATTTTAGTTTTAAGTTAGGATTAGTTGTTGAAGTATTTTTTTTCTTTCTACCCAATTCGATTTCGATTTCTGATTCGATTCAATGCAATAATGCAAAACAATTTGAAGTAAATAAAATAAATGTTATCAGTTAATAATAAAACGAAAAATACAACAAAGATGAAGAGCATTAAGCCATACCACTTAGCATGTAAAAGAAATGTAATTATTATAAGAAAGTTCAATATGTCTTATATTTAATTTAAAAAAAACCCTGGCTATGCTGTTGCTTCTCAGAATGAATCAAATACAACAGCTTGCTCGACATATTGGGGTAGGAAATGTCTGAATTTGAGCAGCCAACATAAATAAGAGACTCAAACAGCTAATCAAATAGTTATTGTGTGTCTTTCTTCAGGCCACATCATCTTCGTGCTAAAACCGTGAACCGTGGGGATGAAGTTGAATCATAGACTAATTAAAGACTACTCACTCCGAACAAAATTTTCCAAAAAGTATGACTCATAAGCTGTGAACCGCGGGTACAACGTTGAACCGCATATCGGCTCGCCCCTCGTATGACAGATCGACCTGGCAGCGCTGGCTTTTTCGATTTCGTTTTGTGCGCGCGCATCTTGTTTGTGTTGTTTTGCTTTGCAATGAAGGCAGCAAATAAGTCAATCAGCATTGCAGGGATTTTTGCTTAGCGAGCCAAATCTGTTCAACACGAACACCTTGATCGCCCGCGGCCTCGCCGCCGGATGTGCCAATGCGTGCCCCCATCTCGAATCCGGTTAACTCAACGGTCCCGATTGCCTGCGACACTCTGCCCAAGGCTGCAGTTTTGGACCCGAAGCGCGTGTTGGCCATTTCCACGCTGGACATTTACCGTGCCGGAGTCGACCCACAAGAGGTCAACATTCCGGTCTTTTCCGCTCGGATATTACCAAGGCCACTTACTTCTTCACGCCGCTGCTGCTGCGCAAGAACGGTCTCGAGAAGAACCTTGGTCTGCCCAAGGTGAACGCCAACGAGAAGGAGCTGCTGAAGAAGGCCATTCTGGAGCTGAAGAAAAACATCCAGATGGGCGAGGATTTTGTCAAGAAGAAGTGAATCTGTAGATCAAGTTGAAAATATTTGTAACCAACAATTGAAAATAAAATTTGAAGTACATGATAAAAAGTATCCGCGTTTTTGTTTTCTTTGTAGTAAAGTTTATTCTCATTCTACATTCTTGGACTTAGCAGCGGCGGCGGGTTTCGGTTCCGTGACGGGGTGGCATCCTCCAAGTCTCCCTCTACATGGGACAAACTGTGCTGACCTCCGCTAGTAACTTTAAGGATGCCCTGCACCTGCTTGCTGACAAGCTGCGTTGTTCGTCTTCCTCTTGCCAGTTCCAAGTTGCTGGTTCGAGCTCATGCCCCCGGGTTCGGAATGCCAGTTCGGGGCAAAGATCTTGGGCGTGTTGAGGTTTTTTAAGTAGGTTCAGTACGTCGAGGCCCAGATGGCGTCTGCAAGGACTTTCTTGCCTTTCAGGATGAAGATCCCGGGTTGAAGAAGGTCAGTCTTGCCCGGGCAGTATCAACCGGAGGCGAGCCACGACTAGATACGCCGCTTTGCTTGGTAAACCCGACGGTGTTCACGTGGTCGTTTTCTGGGAGGATGACGATTAACAGCCCGAAATGATCTCGATCGGGAGCCACTTCATGCCCTCGATGGTGAGACCCATGTTGCCGTTCGAATCCCGGAATGACCTTCAGGCGTAGGCGCGTCCATCTTTCAGCAGACACACGGAATCGCTAGAAATTCGACCACCCTCAGGATCCCCTCCCGGACGATGGTTCACTCTAGTAATCACCGTCCGCATCTGGAATATTTTCCGTTTAATTCAAAACAAAAACATAAACATAAACAATAACATTGCGTGAAATGTCATGTCAAATTCAGAGCTGCCAGTTGATGACATTTCGATCTGTCATTTTTGACAGTGAACCGGTCGTGCCGAGGGGTCATAAAAAGGTTGAGTCATTGTTCAGAGCCTACTGTGTAGTCTTTTATTAGTCTATGGTTGAATTGTTTGTTTTGTGTCTTTTTGAAAAGGAGACGAGTTTTTATTGACAGATTTTTTCTGATTAAACTACATGGAAAGGGATTTGTATTTGTGAGTTTTAATTATCTCACAACAGGTCAGCTATTTAAATTATATAGCGTTTTTGTAACATTTCATGCAAGTTTCTCGTTGCTAAATTGATATTTAAATGAGTAGTTCTAAAATAACGGAGCAACGTGAGAATAGGGTGGATAAGTATTATGACAGCTGAGTCTATTTTGCAATTTCTTTCCTATTATTACGATGGCAAGTTTGTAATGGTACTGAGACTGTGGGGAAATTTTTTGTCGAAAAAAATGATAATACTATAAAAAAGAAAGTCAAAATTTGAATTAAAAAAGTGAAAATTTAATAATCTTTTCTTATTTAAAATTTACTCATTTAATGGGTTGGCCCACCAGTGGAATAATTTTAAAACATAATTGTAGCCAAATTTGATGTTTTGATTGGTTTCTACATAGTTCAAGGCTTTCTAAACTTTACATAACATTAAAGGATTTATAAACTCCACTTTTGTCGCAAGTGAAGTATTACAAACTGCTATACACTGTAGGGCACTTCAAAACCTCCTCCGAAAAATCCGAATCAACTCCGGTAGTCAAGTAGGTCGGTTCATAGAGGAGAAAAGCAACTCGCGACAAAATTTTGAGGCTAGGAATTTTGACAGATATGATTTTCATAAAGTATTCGCCTCCTTTTCTCTCCCACAAACAACTGGGGACAAAGTAGCTGTCAAACTAGTCCAAAATGTTAAAGTCACTCACAAAATGAACTTTGAGTGATTTGTGTTCATTTCTGACGTCACGATTTTCTTCTCTATAGATATTGAGACGCGGGAGGAAGTCGAACCGGGCACCGGTTCTGTGAGCGGAGTAGTCAAAGTAAACACTTCTTTTCCACTCGCTACAAAACTAAAAATGTATATTTCGTTAATTAATTACACACAAAGTTCACAATATCACAAAAACTTACATATTCGGTGTCTTTTCGCAGCTGACCTGTACAGCTGCGCCCGTGCTCCCGCTTGCTCAGATTGTTTTATCACTCTTCTGTTCGATCGCCAAGCGACAGCACGGGCACCGGTCAAACAATAACAAACAACACACAGTAAAACAAAGGGCTCACTCCGGCGCCGTACGAGGGACGCGCGCCGTCGCAATACTCCCCCCAGTAAAACTGCTGCTTTGCCGAAGCCGAAGTTTTACGTCTACGTCATCGCGGCGCGTTCCAGAGATGCTTCGCTAGCCGTTGGTTCACCTGCCGACGTCAGCAACTGGACGCCGATGAGCATTCCTCGTTGCGAGGTTGCTTGTTGACCTCCGTCTCACACCCGTGCCCGACCACTTTTGGCCTGATTTATAGGCCACGGGTGATCACTTTGTCACAACCTCTTCTGCAAGTCGTTGCCTCACCGACTCCATTTTGTCACGTCCTTCCGCCGCCATTGCCCCTACTCCAACGATCTCCGGTGATCACTCCCGATGACGACGCGTCTCCGGTGGTCCTCGTGCCACTTCTGCCGCGTTCCCTGCGGTGGTCATAGATTCCGTGACTTCGGCACGCCGTGTCGAATATTTTTGTAGTATTGAGACGCGGGAGGAAGTCGAACCGGGCACCGGTTCTGCGAGTGGAAAAGAAGTGTTTACTTTGACTACTCCGCTCACAGAACCGGTGCCCGGTTCGACTTCCTCCCGCGTCTCAATAGAGGAGAAAAGCAACTCGCGACAAAATTTTGAGGCTAGGAATTTTGACAGGTATGATTTTCATAAAGTATTCGCCTCCTTTTCTCTCACACAGAAAACTGGGGACAATGTAGCTGTCAAACTAGGCCAAACTGTTAAAGTCACTCACAAAATGAACTTTGAGTGATTTGAGTTCATTTCTGACGTCAAGATTTTCTCCTCATTTTGTGAGTGACTTTAACATTTTGGCCTAGTTTGACAGCTACATTGTCCCCAGTTTTCTGTGGGAGAGAAAAGGAGGCGAATACTTTATGGAAATCATACCTGTCAAAATTCCTAGCCTCAAAATTTTGTCGCGAGTTGCTTTTCTCCTCTATTGCACGGCTACGGGAAACAGTCACTCTACTGCACTCATGAATTCTATCGATGACGTCACAATATTCCTCTGGCTTCTCCACATCTTCTCCATCTCAATCCTAGATGAATGCAAAAACAAAATTCATTTTCATTCATACGGTCGCTCACTTCATTCAGCACAAGCATGCTTTCACAGCCATACAAAACACAGCCTGCTGTTGTTGAGTCGTGCCTCCACGTGTTCGTTCTTACTCTCTCAGACACTCTTCCAGACACCCACTCTTCCCTTCCCCCGGTTTACAACTTTGTTGATGTAACGTGACTTGCATGCAAAGCTAGCTCCGCGTTTCTCGGCATTCTTCGATTTCGTCGATTCGTGAGAATTTTGCTCGGAGAGCGGGAGTTTCCCCGAAGAGAGTGCGTGCTCTGAAAGCTCGCGCGAAAGCTCGTCGGCCACATGGTCCGTCCGCGCCGGTTAAAGGGAATGGGAGTTTTCCGTGATTTCAACACCAGACGGCTAGGTAAATAGAGCTTGCTCGCACACGGTTACACGGTGGGGACTTTTTTTGTGCGAGTGTGTGTGTGTGTGGCATGCTTTCCGGTGTGCTGGTGCACAGACTTACAGAACCCACCCTTGCGGGCGTTGTTGTCGGAGTCCCTCCCCCGTCGGTGGGTGGTGGGATACGGTTCGTAGCAGTAGTAGCAGCAGCAGCAACAGCAGAGGACCAGCAAAAAAAAGGATGTTGATGGAAAAAGTGCCTTCTATCCGTGACAGGATTTATCGGTGGGTTCAGTTTCGTCGAGCGTTTCGAGCCAACCAGACGTGGTTCAACCGTTGCGGGACTCGGATGTGTGCACTAAAACCGGAGGATTAGCTGCTGCTGCTCTGCTTGGTGGTGGTTCCAAAGTAAGGACCAACCGTAACTGTATAAGTGGGAAGTTGTGTAGCCCAAGTCAGTACAAGTTACACGGTGCGGTTTGGCCAAGTGTTACCGCCTGAGGGTGTCCGGGTTGGGCAAGGATAACTTCTCCGTGCTGTCAGTTGGTGGAATCTGGTGTGAAAGCATTTGCATACAATTCAAGTGGAAGTTGACCAGCTGGAAAAGCCGAAGCGGGAAAAACAAGATGAAGCACGAAAGGAGTAGAAGGAGGTCGTCAGAATAAACTATAAAGCGGTTCCGATCCTGGTGCCTGCAGATGACACATGATGCTGTACAATAGTAGTTTAAGGAGGGCCGTTCCGCCGTTGGGGGTGGTGGCCAACATAATGCATGTTACGTTACATGTGTATGTGCTATGGTGAAGAATGGAAACAATTGCCAGTCTGTGTGAAGAGAGCTGAGCTGGGAGTTTGTTTTTCCATGATTTATTATCCCAGCAGCAGAGCCGGCAGACTGTGAGTGTCGTCAAAACGAACAACGTGCCAGCCACGGATAGTGATAGTGACTCGGATGTGAATACTATTTTGCATGGTACGTTTGCTTTTTTGATGGAATGGGAGAAAGGATACATAATAGCAGAATAGTATCAGATGCAAAAGCAGTAGCACAAGCATTTCAACTGCAAGTGACCTATTCCCCCCGTGGAGTTCTTCAATGGGAGAGTGCTGAAATATCGCGCTTCCGTGCTGACAGCAGGTGTAGCATATTGCAGCAGCGCAATTTTGGGAAGCAATGAACGGAAGGGCTGCAATCTGGAAACATATGCAAATATGATGTAAAATGGCACACTTCATGCTGAAATGACATGCTAAACGGCACGAGATGATGGGAGATTAATTTTCAGCTTTTTAAATTTGAATTTGGTGGAAATCTAGCATGTGGGGGTTGAAATGAAAATCAAAGAAAAAAAAGTTAAATTCAATTTTAAATTATGAATAAATTTAATGTATTTATCTTCCTTTTATACATTTATGAACTCATTCCTAAAACAATTAGTTTGTTAACTGCACAGAAAAGAAAATATTTTGGAAGGTTGAAATATTGGTCGGTTGAATATTACCTCTTTTTTATTTATTTTACTTAAAAAATGTGTAAAAATGTGAACCTGATGAAAATTTATCAAAAAGTAATGAATATTCACCAATTTCTGATTGTAATTGTAATTGATTGTTTATTTGTGACGAGAGCCTGTTAGTTTACAACTTTTTATCACTTTAAGATAGAAAACAGAGATAAATAAACCAACCAAATGGTTGAAAAAATAAAGCTAAAAATCCAAGTTAGATGCGGAGGGCTTAAACTAGTTGTTTAAAACAAAATCTTTCACCATTTCCTGATGAATATTACCATCTTTTTTTCTGTGTCGTCAAACATTGTTGTAAATCAGGGGTTGAGTCAAACTTTATATCGATAGTTCACAATACTCAGTTCATGAGAATCTGGAAAATGTGTACCGTTTAATCAGTCATCAATCATCATTTTTCATTGGGTTGGTTCAATATTGAGTTTTTGCTGTCCATTTCATGGCTAAAAAATTACTGGCTGTTTGAAATGGTAACATCTGATAATTTTTTGTAATAAAAAGTGAAATTTGTTAACGCTCAAGTGCATTTTCCAAAGAGTGGCTGAAAAAAATCATCTGAGATTGTCTGCGACATATACATACATTTTAGTTTTATATGAACAATGCGTAACGAAAACAAGAAGTTTGGATTTTCCAAAATCAAAGTGCCAACGTTCTTACTCAAAAAAATCAGCAATGACCTATACATTTTTGGGTAACGACATCAGGGGTGGCATTGGGTCTGAGGGGTTAGATTGGATCATACAAAAATGCTGAAATTTGTATGAAAATAGTCGCATTTATTCATTTTTTAAAATCAGTGCCCATGTTTGCCCAACTTAAATAATAAGAAAAGCTGAGAAAATTCCCTATATTTTGCTTTTTTGAACTTTGTTGCCAAGCAAAGATTTAAAAGCAGGAAAATTGATGTTTTCTAAGTCTCACCCAAACAACCCACCATTTTCTAATGTCGATATCTCAGCAACTAATGGTCGGATTTTCAATGTTAAAATTTGAAACATTCGTGAAATTTTGCAATCTTTTCGAAAACAATATTTTCAAATTATTTAAATTAAAAGGGCCAAACATGCATGGCAAAATCACAGCAACTAAGGGTCTTATTCTTGGAAGGAAAAATATGGTTGCTGGAATCACTCCAATTCAGTGCCCAAGATTCGAAAAAAGCTTAATGATTTGCTAAATTTGTCTCTTTAAATACAACGAATTAAAAAAATTAAAACTAAGTCTTTGCACTCTGGAAATTTTGCCAATTTCTGAGTTTTGTGCAATAGCGATGAACCGACCTAACTCTTCAAACGATTCGGGTGTTGAATTATCACTATTTTTTAGATCTTTGTTGGCTTGTGTTATCTGTGCTTATTGAATTCACTGTGAAAAATTTCTTTGAAGAATGGGGTGTTATTGATTCACAGGTAATTGAAGGTACAAAGGTAGTTTAAACTCATCATGATAATTGTGGCACTCGTTAATTCAATTCTTCGAAAGGTGTTGAACCGTTCGCTCACTTCAATAATTTAATTAATTTTACCAAGTATTCTGAGTGTACACCAAAAATGTGGTACCATTCAATCAACTCGAATCAGATCGAAAACAGCAGCAGGATCATGCAATTAAGAGTTGCAAAACAACATACGGTATTTCTCAGAAATTCAACTTTATGTGGCATGATTATTGCTGTTATCAGAGTCTGAGGATTACATTATTTAAAATAGGATCCGGAAGAAACCTATAGAACGAGCCATAGAACGAGAGTTTGGCTCCTTAAGTTATATGTCTGACTTTCCTATAACCAATGAATTCTTTTGCATGGTTGGTTTGTCATAACAAATCTCTATACAAATTGGCAATTTTCGTACCAAAAATTAAATGGAAATGGGTAATTTTCCGCCAACTCACACAGCAGTTGCCCCGACCCCTCTTCGATTTGCGTGAAACTTTTTCCTAAGGGGTAAATTTTGTCCCTGATCACGAATCCAAGGTTCGTTTTTTGATATCTCGTGACGGAGGGGCGGTACGACCGCTTTCATTTTTGGAACGGTGATGAGATGGAAATTTGGTGTCAAAGGGTCTTTTATGTGAAATTGGACGCCCGATTTGATGGCGTACTCAAAATTCCGAAAAAAAAGTATTTTCATCGAAAAAAACACTGAAAAAGTTTTAAAAAATCTGCCATTTTCCGTTAAAAATTTTTGGAACATTTAATTTTAAGGGAAATTTAATGTATTTTTCGAATCAACATTAACTCAGAAGGGTCATTTTTTCATTTAGAACAAAATTTTGCATTTTAAAATTTCGTGTTTTTTCTAACTCTGCAAGGTTATTTTTAGAGTGTAACAATGTTCTACAAAGTTGTAGAACAAACAATTACAAAAATGTTGACCCTGATCACGGGTTATTTGAAGCATCTGTGTAAATTTTGAGCGAAATTTATTAAGATTAACTCATTGATACTCGAGCCTACAGTTGGCAAAAAAATGTTTTTCATTCAAAAATGACATTTTTAAATCGCTAATAACTTATTATTCTAAACTTGCTAATAAATTTCCGATGAGAATCTCACTTTTGAGAATATTTGGATGAAAGTAGCGTGCCCTGCAGACAAAACCGTAAGAAAATTTGGTTTTCCCTACATTTTTTCCGATTTTTTCCCATACAAACTTCACCCTCGAGTATCAATGGGTAAATGTTGACCGATTATGCTCATAGTTGACCCAGAGTTCTAAAATAGGTTTAAGAACAATAATCAGCTTGTGGAGCGAGGTTTTGGAAAAAAAGTCCCATATTCTGGGCACCCATGTTTCTCAGACCTGTAAGTAAAAAAAACAAATTTTATTTATTGGTATCTATATCTTTATCTATATCATTACGAAACTGAAGCGTTTACTGACATCAACATCAACAATATCGAGTTGTATAATCAAACATCGAAATTTTGATGAGTCAACATGGATGCCGCATTAAAACACATGTTTTGGACAAATTTTTGTTTCTCTAAATGGATAAAGTTTAGTTCGTTCTTGCATATCTTGCTCTTAGAAATAAGATTACTTTTGTTTGTAAAATCGTATCAACAACTATTGCTACAGAAACCAAAAAGGTTTAAATTGGTTTGCAAGAAACAAGTTTCCGAAAATATTTGGGTAATTCTCTACCTACTCACAGGAAATTGGGAAAAGTTGCCCCGACCCCTCTTCGATACCTGAAATTTACAATTTTATTTATTGGCAGGGAATTCACTCAGATTCAATTCTGTCGATTGGAGCATGTTCAGGGAGCCCAAATCTATCATACCTTGGCGAAACTGAAGAGTTGAATGACATAAACTTCAAAAATGCTGAGTAGAGCAGCCATCATCAGTTTGGGTGCAGTATAAAACAGCTGAATTAGATGTGAGCAAAATGCTTTTCTTCGAGCATAATGCCAAAAAACTAAGAAAGGATTCCAAAAATGATCAACCCCTGCTACATGGTGTGCTATCCTATAAAGCATTTCAGTGAAGAACCAGTAATAAGCTAACTTTGAATTCATTTCCATCTGTTCCAGGTACCCCTGAATTACGCTTGCCAAGATCAAACCCCTGAAATAATTACGGTTCCGCTGAACCACAATCGTGTGCCAATGAGTGGAAGCATAATACAAACTCCGTCTGAAACAAGAAGAAAGCAAGACAAATTTGAATTCATTTGAGGTGAAACATTGCCACCGCTGCAATTAATTATGTACAGCCCGGTTTGTAAAGTTGTTCGTGACGAGAAGAGGAAAATTCCGGCTAAATTGAAGTAAAAAGGAAAACCGTGTTCGAGGTGCTTTAACTTGGCTGGTGGCCACTGCTGCAGGAGCAAAGATTGAATTCTTCACCTCGGTCCTGCCAGTGGACTGTACGCCATCGGTCGCATCATCATAAACCACAGCACGGTGTGAAAGTTTGCGAAATCGACAAAACAATTTTCCACCTTGGAGTTTTTCCGGATAAACACAAGAAGGAAAAGTGCGTCGGAAAGGTGCTTTTATGCTAATGAAGCGCGACCAGATACTGTTGTGCATTATTGGGTGGAAGTGAAAAGTAGCCAAAAGTCGGCCCTGAGGCAGAGGGGCGGGGCAGGACCGTGGCCACGAGGCTAAAAGTGCCACCGAGAATTACGAGCAGAATAATAATTTTGTTTTTCTTTCGTCTAAACGGGAGGAAAAAACGAGCAGAAGGAAAACCAAAAAAGCTTTCGACTCATCTTTGCCGTGTTCGACGTCGACGTCTACGACATTTTTGTTTTCCAGACGAACAGGTCACACGGCTTCCTATCGTGTATGCGTAAGCAGCTTACGGGCGCAAAGTTTGGGGGAGTAAAACGTGTCGGAAAAAATAAGTCGAACCGGGGCAAAATTTCGCCCGCTGGAGTGAGTAAAATACACATAAGTGGGAACGCGCAAGTGTGGTGTGGGTGGGGTAAGTGTCACTGTGTTGGAAGCAGATGTGGTTTGAGGAGTTTTCCCGTCCTGCCAATATAGAACCAGTCCCGGTTTTTGGGGAAGACTAAAGTGAAAATTGATAAATACACCGGAGAACCCCTGCTGAAATACTGCTGCCGAGGAGAGGAGCTTTTAGTGGCAAAATCAAGTTAGTATATGCAAATTAAGTTATATATGGCAGACATAATTTAGACTGTGGTAATGTTCACATGGGTCGGCTTGTGATACCGTGAGCTGTTACATGTAACGTGGAAGGGTGGAAACCCACGCATGTATCTCATTAACAAAGTTGTTGTCTTTGCACCGAACAAGATCGAATCAAGGCAAGTAGGAGTAGGAGAACATTATGCTCAGCCAGAAGTACACAGAGCGTAGGGTGTTGTGGAGTAAATGACAATGACGATGACGACGACCATGTCTGTGGCAGCTGTACCGTGGAAAACGATCGACTTTAAATGATGTTATGGTTTGTACTTTAGGCAGGGTAAATTGATGTTGATGCTCGAAAAGGTTGTTTCTAAGCCTTTTGGGGCACATTTTGCTTTGATTCTACAGTGTAGAAATAATTCAGGTGCTGAATAATATATAAACATCGGTTTAAACACATCATGAAATTTCGTCTTGACAGTAAATACAGCCATTTTATATGAAACAGCTGACGCCGATTTTAAGGGGAAACACTCTAAATTAACATGCATAAGGAACAACATTTTGGTTCATTGCAACTCAAGCCAACAAAAATGGAAAAACGTGCTTTCACAACCTCGATTTGCCTGGCAATAATATAAACACTAAAATTGCCAATGCTGGTAATAGCAAAAACAATAATTGCACAAAATGAACTAAAACATTAACTTGCCAATTTATATTCTCTCAAAAAAAAAATAACTTCATCTTCCAGTCCTCAAATTTAGGAATTTGCCCAGGGCCCAGTAGTTCAAGATACTGTTTTCACGAATTTAATAAGTTTGAGCTAAAATAGTAATTTTAATGCTTTGACATGTTCAACAATGTGGTTCTGAATAAAGACACAGACACGGAAAGCGGATCCATCGCCACAACGCGATAAACTTTGCTATAACTAGCAACAAAATCGCAATTTTCTCAGCCTGTTGACAAAGTACCTGGAATCGCTATTTTTTTAGCTTGGTCAAATTTGACCGAACCGGTTAATACATACAGTCAACTCCCTGGTTGTCAATATCCAAGGGACCGTCAAGGAAGAGAATCATCAGTTTACAGAACGATGCAAAATGAAGACTCGATTGAAATTTGTTTTATCTTGATGACCAGCTATAGGAGAGAATACAGCATACAAAAACAAACAAATGTCAACCACCCTTCAAAGCTTCGTTAATCAAAGAAAAATGTCTATGTAAGCCATGAGAAAGTGAAATTATTGACAACCGGAAGAGAGTTTTTAAAGGAAAAAGAATCCAAGGGACCGTCGAGGAAGAGATCCTTCAAGCAAGAGAGTATATCGAGGAATAAAGACAATCGAAGTATGCAGTTCGAAGGGACTGAAGAATTCATCGGTACATGGAGCAATATTGATATCGAGAAGATCGACAGCCAGAGAGTCGACTGTAATTCGATATTTATTTATTTCCGCTGTTTGGGGGATCAGTTTCGCTTAATTATTTGTTTTGCTGGTTTATTAAGAGCCACCAGATAACCAAATCAACCAGATGTTGTTTCTGATGGTTTCGGGATACAATGCGCCGGTCCAGTGGATTATTTCCTTGGTCTAGTGATTTTTTGCACTGAATCAGCGTTTTATTTCGCTGACGTCTGTTTTTTTTCCAGCGGCAGTCACAAATGTCAAAATAAACTAGATGATTGTTTGGAGAAACTCCGCTAGTCCAGCGGTTTTTTCCAAGGGGTTTCCAGCATCAAGGATTACTGACCAGTCTAAATGGAATTACCAGGATTACTGGCAATATGTCATGAATTACTTTGATTTCCCAGAATTACTTGGGATTTCCAGAAACCACGCAGAATTGCTCAAATTTATAAAAAAAATAACTTGGAATTACTGCCTAGCTTCCAGCATATTGAGAAAAGTCTTTGGAATTGGATCGAATGACAGCTGTCAAACGCACAAAACCACGTGCTTGGTAATACTGCGTCCATTCCGGGAATTCCCGGCACAAAATTCCCGGGATTTTTATATGTTGTACGAGGAATTCCCGGAATTAAACAAAAATCTTAATTTGGCCTGGAAATAATATTAGTATAACAATTAATATGTTTAAACTTTTTAATTTTTTTTTTGAAACCAATTTTTGCGCTTTTTTAGTCATGTCATATAGACATAAATAAAAAATAAATATTTATATGATACTTATTTAATATGATTTAGAAATGTGGTGCATATAAAATTCAAAGCACAACAGAGAACAGCAAAAAATTGTTTAAGCTATCTAAAAACTGCTATCCTTGTTTATATTGATATTAATAGTATTGAGCTAATTCTATAAATTTAAAGCTTGAAAAACATAACAAATATAAAGAAAACATAGATTTTATGACTTTTTCAAAAACTTCCCGGGAATAAATAAATATTTTTCCCGTTTTCCGGGAAACTCAAAACCTGGGAAAATTGGACGTCCTGCTTGGAAATCATCGAACAATTGGGTAAATATCAACATCAGTTTGACAACTGATTTTGGCGATTGAGTGCATTGAAAATTCAAAGCACAACAAAGAACAAAAAAAAATCTTTAAAACTATCTAAAAGTGCTATCCTTGTTTAGATTGATATTAATAGTATTGAGCTAATAATATGATTTTAAAAACATAACAAATATAAAGAAAACATAGATTTTATGACGTTTTCAAAAATTTCTCGGGTATAAAAAATATATTTTTTCCGATTTCCGGGAAACACAAAACCCGGGAAAATTGGACGCCCTACTTGGAAATCGTTGAATAATGGGGTAAATATCAACATCAGTTTGACAACTGATTTTGACGTTTGAGTTGTTTTTCATACGAATACATTTGAATTAGAGAGCATCCAAATTTGCGGACATTCCGAATCCGCTCTGTACTTCTTACAACCATAAAAGGCATCAAGGAAAAGCAAAATACATTCTGCCGATTTACCTTTAAAGAATTACTAGCAGGGGAACTATACCCTTTTTCAACTTATTCGGCCTATCAGCACTTTGATCATGAATTACGGCTTTCAAAAAGGGTTTTTGACTGTTCCAAAGTAATAAATAACTCAAATAAAAGTGAGCAAGCAACTCTCCATTGTTGATACATCTGACAATGTTGATTTGAAAGCGGAAAACGGCAAAAGTGATGAGAATTGGTCGAACAGCTTAGAGTGATTAAAATCGGTATATTTCCCCTAGTTATTATATTTCCCCAGTTATTTTTTATAATTTTATTATTTTCTGAAGTATGTTTTCACAAACAAGAATCATGGAATTACCAGGATTACTGGGATTATTAGGAATTACCAGGATTACTCTGGAATTACTCAGTAAATCTGGAATTACAGAATTACTTGCTCAAATTCCAAGTAATTCCGGATTAGTGACCAGTCTGACACGATGCTGGAAACCCCTTGGTTTTTTCTCTACCACTTCACTACACAAATTTTGCATCTTTGTTTCACTTAGTTCAAAAGTTTGTTGAGCTCCGTCAATCAACACTAGGCTGAAAATTATAACTGTCATTTCTGCCAGAGTAGTGGAGAACTACACTGAAAACAGCGAAAAATTTCGCTAGTTTTTCTGCTGTAAGATATTTTTAGCAGTAATTAGCGAATACAAACCAGCCGAATTATGTTGCTGGTTTGGATTTTGCTCAGCTAGGTACTGGTTTTAGCGAAAAAATTACTTGTTTAGAGAAATTTTTGGCAAATAACAGCTAAATCAAACCAGGAAAATCTCTCTCCTAATTTGGCGATGGATTCCCTTTCCGTATTGATACCCATTTTTTTGTTGATGCATTCTGAAATCACATCTTTAACCTACTTATTGTGAAATTTGTTCATAAAAAAACTTAGGCTACGAAAAAGATCAGAATATTTCGACTAATGGACTAACTACAATCTCTTTACTTAGAATAGTTAAGTTGCATAGAATATACAAATTGCGTGGAAAAGTTCGTAACTTAGTGTGATTGTAGATAGGCCAAAAGTTTGGCTCAGACATCAAATTTTCATTGAATACAAGAGTAGGACCTTTTCATAAAAAAAAAACGTTACTTAATTCACCCTCAGGTGGTTGGTGCCTTCCTCACATTTAAAGGGTGCTATCCAT
Organism: Culex pipiens pallens; assembly: GCF_016801865.2. Lineage (NCBI taxonomy): Eukaryota > Metazoa > Arthropoda > Insecta > Diptera > Culicidae > Culex > Culex pipiens. Next base: position 99,276,943 of record NC_068939.1, read on the forward strand.
ATCGCTTTTAGTGTTTTATCAATTTGGTGAGGATAGGTGATGATATGATAGGGTAGTCAGATCTCCAATCCAATTCGTGCTCGTTGAAAAGGTCTTTTGATTACCTATCCACAGATAGGTCGCATGAGAGATCCGGACAACGTTTTCATCAAAATATCTGAGATCCGGCCTCCAAAAAGTGCATAAATAACACTTAAGTGCTTATAACTTTTGATAGGGTTGTCAGATATTGAATGTCTTGGACGCGTTGGAAAGGTCTTTCAAATACTTTTCTGAAAATGAATAACATGACGGGGTTTCTTACAAAAACCACCCTTTTTACAATTTTCCGAACTTTAGTCAAAATCGTTTTTTAAGCATAACTTTTGAAGTACTTAACTAAACTGCATAATCTTTAATAGCGACTTATGGGACCCCAAGACGGATTGATTGAGGCCAAAGCGGACAAAATCGGTTTAGCCAGTCTCGAGATAATCGAGTGACAATTTTTTGAACAATATCCCACCACACACATATACATTTGTGGCGATTTGCCGGGTGTGTCAAGATAGCACGACAAGATTGAAACTTAACCATATGAAGAGTGACAATAATGTACGAAGTTTTTTAATTGAATATCGCAGAGGGTCAAAAGCAGCACAAAATGGCATTATTAACTCAATTTGGCCCAAAACGCAAGTGCGACAAGATAGCATGACAACGCCGAAATGCTTATTTTTTCAATTACAATAATTTTTATTTGAGGGATTCTGTTTCAATAATGTTCTTCACAGGAAGTAAACAAAACAAACGATCTGTTCCCCAATTCATTAAGCTGAATATAACACCAAGCACGTCTACTTTCGCCTACAGCGTATGATACGATGTTCGTTAAGTTCTTCTTCATTGTACCGTCGGCATCGGATAACTTTCCCACTATCAGATCTCCATCTATCGTTTCATCCTGTAATGATATCCTCCCTTTCTTCTGTACTTCTACCATCTCCCGTGACAATGTTGATTAGCGTCTTTAGAGAATTTCCAATTTTGCCCGCCCGTTGTCCAGGGAAGTGTTTATTCGACACGGAGGAGTACCTTAATCTGATACTCGTGTCCTCGGGTCATAATTGTGCATTGCCAGGCGTGATTTGAGGGAACATGAGCTGCCTGAAACGACTATCTTTGCCTTGTATCAGATTTGATAACATTAATTGAGGAAAGGAAAGGCCGTTGGTTTACTTGAGAAATAGCTTATATTACACTAGTCAACAAAAATTTACAAAAAAATGACCGCGCATCTCAACTCGAGGGGAAGCATGAAGTTTTGGGTCTCCAGAATCACGTGCACTTTGAATTTATCAAAACTATTTAGGCAGGGCCGAATGGTTTTTCTCCAAAGTTTGTATGGAGAATTAGGGCGGTTCGTCGCTGTTGCATACAATCCAAAAATTGCATGCAATATGTGGGAGTAGCGAACAGCACTTATTCTCCATACAAACTTTGGAGAAAGACCATTCGGCCCTGCCCGAATATTTTTGAAAAATTCAAAGTGCACGTGATTCTGGAGACTCAAAATTTCATGCTTCCCCTCGAGTTGAGCCTGCGCTGAAATTTTGTTGGTTGTTTTTATCAGTTGCTACTAAATTCATCCAAATTTTGAATTCAATATTGTAAGAGTTTTCCCACAAGCTGTACAAGCAAAACTTTTCCAACATGTTTACAATTTCATTGAAAATTCCTCTCCATTTTACCTAACGTAATCTGATGTTGAAATTTTTCCACCGGATTGCCCCCAAGCATCGTCAGCATCCCTTCCATGAAAGGTGTGCAGTGCTTTCCAATGTTTCAAAACACATGCCAAAAACTCGGTTACTTCAGACCAAACCAAACCAGAGGGCATTGTTTCTCTTCGTGATGTTCTCGAATGTAAAATTAATCAGCGCCAAAAGTTATCCACTTTTGTAAATAGAGCTTCTCCGGGCACGGAGAGAAAAGGAAGATTTTTAATTAAAAAGATATGGATCTGCATTTGTAATTTGTTCTCGTAGCACTCGCTGATGCAAGAGCAATACTATTTGCCAATTGTTTAAAAGAGTTGTAAATCAGTTTGGGAACGAAACAATAATTGATTTTTGTCGAAGATTGAAAATATACCACACAGACTTTATTATATATTTAAGAAATAAATGGCTTTTTCTGAGAAACGTAGTCAACCCGCACGCCATGGCGGAAGGCAATTATTGTTGAAGTTGAATGTACCTAAAATGTTTTTTCGTGGAAAGGTAGCTAAGGGAGTCCCTTTTCGATATCTTTGACCTAGAACATATTTCACCTACACTGAAATAAAAAAATAGTACCAAATTCCTAAATTCTAGGAATTTTGGCTCCTTTCCTTATTTAGTAATTGGGTTTTTTGGATTACTAAATAAGAAAAAGAGCCAAAATTCCTAGAATTTAGGAATTTGGTACTATTTTTTTATTTCAGTGTAGGGATTTTCGATTTTTTGTCATTTTCAGCTATTTAACTGTACAAATGGAGGCGCACGGCACTTTTGGTTACTTTGCGGTTGCACAACACCTCCCAAATGCTTTTAATTGCAATGGATACTGATCAAAGGGGTCGTCCATGAAATATTTCACAATAATTAAGGCCCCACCCACCCTTACAACCCCCCCCCCACATCCCCCTAATTTTTTTTACAAAGATAATAACATTATTTTTAGTATGAGGCGTCATCCATCAACTAAAATCAGCAAAAAATAACCCCCTCCCCCCTACGCCACACATTGTAACGCTAGCTAACCCCCCCCCCCCTTGAAAAGTCCGGGACGTTTTGTACCTTAATTTGTTTTTTTTTACATTTTTACTTTCTTTTAATTCTGAGTTCAATCAATGCCTTGTATCATGTTTGATTTATGTCTTAAGTTTATCAAACATCAAATAACTTTTGACAAAGAACTTTGTCCTAAGGGCTCTATTCTGGTGAGGTGTCAATCCAGAAAAACGAAAAATGTCGCGCGTTACGAAAATGTTGCATGCTTGGTACTGGGGAAGGGGTCCGCAACGCAACAAGGCACTGTTGCGTGGAATTTTCCACACAGTTGCAACAAAAAGCGAATTATGAGGTTTGGGATAACCGGCACAAAGAGGCGGAGCATCCGTCACCATTTTGAGCCAATATAAACCCCGCTCGATCAGCCCAGGGAAATCATTCTATCGCTGGACGCCGAGGAGTGAACAACAACCTGGACCTGGAAGCAGATGGCCTGGAGGCCCATAAGCAGTTGGCCGAAAAGCAGCTGGCCTGGAGCAAGGAGCAGCCCAAGCGGAGCAGGCCAGCCGGAATATTCTGGCCACAAGACCCGGAGTGGCCAGAACCCTCAGGGGTGTTCCGATGGAAGGCCATACGAGACTGGACAATATGGGTATCAAACTTCTTGGATTTTGATACTGGTGATGAAAATGGCCATTTTGACAGTATTGGCCACAACCTGGAGTGGCCGGTGCCCTCAGGGAGGTTCTCCCGGGAGGACATTTACCGAACCATACGATTTTGGGCAATATGGGTATCAAAATTCATGGTTTTCAATACTGGTAATGAAAATGGCCATTATAACAGCATTGGCCAAAACCTGGAGTGGCCGGTGCCCTTAGGGAGGATCTCTCGGGAGGACATTTACCGAACCATATGATTTTGAGCAATTGTTCAAGGCTCAACTGCGATCGTTGACGATGACGATGGAATGAAAATCGTTGGCAAAAATGCTGCCTTCACGACTCCACGGCAAAACAAAACAGCCAATCAGAGAGCGGGAAGAGTTTTTTGCGTGGGTCAAAGAACGCGCTTGCTTGTTCAAGGCCAACTGCGATCGTTTGACCGTTGACACTTGCAAGCGAAAATTGTTAATATTCGTTCATATTTTTAAAATGAAAATTTTGGGAGAAATATTTAAATAAATTTTAACGCTAAGCGTCAAAAGCTTTAAAAATGCACCAAAAGCAGTGCATGAATCATTTGAAACAATAACTCTTTCGTGAATTTTTCGTTGGCGCTGAAAAGCGCAATTTTGTTAAATTGCAGCAGAAGTTGATTCTTGTGGCCATCTTCTCGAGCGTCCATCCAAGTAGGCCTTGTTTTTCTCCTTCGACGTCGTTTTGGCAGAAATTTCACGCACACGCTGGCGTGTTTCTTCTTCTCGGAGCTCGCTCTTGATTTCCTCCAGTCGTTGATTTTTTTATCCGCTGCTGCTGCTGCTGCTACAATGTTGTCCATAATGTTTTGATTTTATCTGACGCATTATTCAACAAAATTGCTTAATTTTAAAAGCTTTTCTGCTAAGTTATTTGTCATACTGGTCATGTGTAACATAACCACCTGCACCTTTTTTGTAAATATTTTAAGCCTGAATTTTCATTTTTTTTTCTGTTTCCAGTACCCTTGGTATCCTTACACAGTGAGTTGCATATACCTAGCTCGACTAATTTCAGCACAACCGATTAGAGCAAAAATCAAAATTTTTTGGCTGACGAGTGTTAGGTAGTGCGATTCTCGGCATACTGCAAAATAAGTTCATTGTGTTTTTACTGGATAAGGTACAACAAATGCATTATTTAAATAAAACATTTGAAAAATCAGGCTTAAATAAATAACATTGTTCGCTCTACAGCAGCGATTCTCAACCTTCTTCTAAGCTGGTACCCCCTGCCATGTAAATCAAGTAGGCCCGGTACCCCCGTTGAGAATCGCTGCTCTACAGCATTGCCTTGACGTTGTCGATTGCGAGATTCCTACTCGAAACTAGGTGTCCGAAGGCTTGATTGTTGAGGCAATTGCAAACCTCTTTTTACACCTTAGCTTCAATCCACCCCGGGATTAGAACTGGCAACCTTTGGATTATAAGTCCAACTGCCTACAAGCGACTCCACCGAGACAGGACCCAGGGAGACGACTCCTACACCTGGACTGACCTAACGACATAATCTCTAGGTTAGACCGGGAACAACATTTACTTACCCGTCCGACGGAAGGCGTGATCAGACAAATCTCGTCTCGAAGTATGCCACCGGGACCATCTGGGATCCAACCCAGGCCGACTGGGTGAGAGGCAACCACGCTTACCCCTACACCACGGGTGTAAAATATTTACAAAAAAAAGTAATTCGATGTTTAATAAACTTAGCTGTTAAATTGAACTCAGAATTGAAAAATAAATAAAAATGTACCAAAAAACAAGATTAGGGTACAACACGTGTCGTACTTTTCAAGGGGGGGGGGGAGGCGTAGTCAGCGTGACAATGTGTGGCATAGGGGGGAGGGGGTTATTTTTTGCTGATTTTAGTGTGCCATTAGGGTGTAATATCAAAATCGATTTTCCAGCACAGCATTATTTCAGTTCCTGTTGGGGTCCTAAACAACTCCCCAAAGTTTGGGAACGATTGGTTTAGTCCTCACTTTGCGCAAAGCGATTCAATTTTCCATACAAATTTGTATGGGAAAAATCATTTTATTCAATTTTGATATTTTAAAAATCCAAGTTTCACGCTATACTCAAACCGAATTCATATTCGGATGCTCTGGAATGTGCTCTACAACTTTCCCGAATAGAGTATGGTGCTAGCTTGCTCCTATAAAAAGATACAGCGTGTTCAAAACTCGTCTAAAACGTGTTTTTTGATCGAAAATAACGTTTAAGACGAGTTTTGAGGACGCTGTATCTTTTTATAGGAGCAAGTTAGCACCATACTCTCTTATATGAATCCGGTTTTGATATAGCGTGAAACGTGGGTTTTTAAATATCATAATTCAAAAAAATGATTTTTCCAATACAAATTTGTATGGAAAATTGAATCGCTTTGCGCAAAGTGAGGACCGAACCAATCGTTCCCAAACTTTGGGGAGTTGTTAAGGACCATATAAGGAACCAAAAAGTTGCTGTGCTGGCTAAATTTGGACAACTTTATTTTTTCCCATACAACCATATCACACCCTCGTGTGCCATACTTGATGGATGACGCCTCATACTAAAAATAATGTAGGTGATGAGGGTGATGAGAGGGGGGGGGGGTTGTAAGGGTGGGTGGGGCCTTAAATATTGTGAAATATTTTATGGACGACCTCTTTGATCAGTATCCATTGCAATTAACAGGATTAGGGAGGTGCTGTGCAACCGGAAAGTAACCAAAAGTACCGTGCGCCTCCATTTATACAGTTAACAAACTGAAAATGACAAAAAATCGAAAATCCCAAGGTGAAATATTTAATAGGACACAGATATCGAAAAGGGAATTCCCTTAGCTACCTTTCCACGAAAAAACATTTTAGGTACATTCAATTTCAATAATAATTGCCTTCCGCCATGGCGTGACCCGTTTTGAAGATCACATTTCTCTAAAAAAATATGTTTGTGGTTTATTTAACGTAATGATTCGAATTCCTGGACACCTCATATTGTTTCACCATACAATAAAAAAAACAACATTAAAGAAAAAACCAACTTAATCCACCTATGTGGTTGATGCCTTCCTCACTTTTTACCAACAATGGAATGAGTGGTTTGGACACATACTTCAGCTATTTTTTCAGATCCAGAAAAATAAGTACACATATATAACTTAAGTGGAAATAACTCGAGACAGGGTTGCCAGATATTCAATATTGTGGACTCGTTTGAAAGGTCTTTCAATTACCTAATCAACGATGGGTCGGATGATGGATCCGGACATCGTTTACATACATTTAAGTGAGATCCGGCATCAAAAAAGTACATAAATATCACTTAAGTGGTCATAACTCTAGACAGGGTTGCCAGATCTTCAATGTGTTGGACTCGTTGGAAAGTTCTTTTGATTACGTAACCAACGATGGGTTGGATGATGGATCCGGACATCGTTTACGTACATTTAAGAGAGATCCGGCTTCAAAAAATCACATAAATATCACTTAAGTGGTCATAACTCGAGGCAGGGTTGCCAGATCTTCAATGTGTTGGACTCGTTGGAAAGGTCTTTCAAATACCTAACTAACGACGTGTCGGATGATGGATCCGGACATCGTTTACATGCATACAAATACAAATAGGGGAGAGGGGGTTATTTTTTGCTGATTTTAGTGTGCCATACTTGATGGATACTATACTAAAAATCATATATATCATACTACAAATAATGTAGGTGATGAGGGTGATGAGGGGGGGGGGTTGTAAGGGTGGATGGGGCCTTAAATATTGTGAAATATTTTATGGACGACCCCTTTGATCAGTATCCATTGCAATTAACAGGATTAGGGAGGTGCTGTGCAACCGCAAAGTAACCAAAAGTAACGTGCGCCTCCATTTATACAGTTAACAAACTGAAAATGACAAAAAATCGAAAATCCCAAGGTGAAATATTTTCTCGGTCACAGATATCGAAAAGGGACCCCCTTAGCTACCTTTCCACGAAAAAACATTTTAGGTACCGTAAAACGGGGTGACTTTGATAGCCGGGGTGACTTTGATAGGTTTGAGATTTTTCCGCAAAATGAAGAGTACAAATTAAATACTTACGGAATGGTTTGGAACCATACTGACCATGGTAGAGAAGTACTCAAAGTACCTCGAGAAGAACTTTTCATTATATTTTGAAAGGTTTAAAAAGTTAGTTAACTATTATTTAGAAAATGTGGATGAAAAGCATTATTTCAAACTTCTCAAAGTGTCATAATTTTCTCAATGAACATGATTTTGAATCAGAAAATGGAATACATTTTCGGATTCTTTGGACAATTTTCCACTAGGAGAAGGTAAACTAATTTTGTAAATATTAAATAATATGTGTTTTTAAAACATAACTCAAAAAAATCTCCAAATTTACAAGCAATTTCAGTTGAACAAATTTCATATGAAATGTGAAAACTTGTGATTCGTGCTTCGAAATCAGTTTAAAATGTAATATAAATCGATAATTTTATGAACAATACTAAATTTAACGAATTTCAGGCAAAATTCCGACTTTTTAACAACTTTACCTAAATTTATATGTATTTTGTTAAAAAGCCTTAAAACTTAGTTAACTTAATATAAACAATGATTTTTTTTTCTTGAAAACTACATCATCAACCTTAGTGATGGTTCATTTAACGTAAAAATGATGTTTGAACACCTATAATCTGATTTTAACAAGAAAAACTGTAACTATCAAAGTCACCCCGGAATTTAAAATGAGAATTTTTAACCTAACTATTTTTCTGAGCATTATAGAAAAATAACTTTTCCAGAAATAGTGCATGAACTTTGTGTGGCCTACCCCAGTACATGTTTAAAAAATAATAATCTTGAGAAAAACCTTTTCAGTTGGGAAATATTTCAAAAATAAATTGAAATCCTATCAAAGTCACCCCGGTTTACGGTACATTCAATTTCAATAATAATTGCCTTCCGCCATGGCGTGGTACCCGATTTGAAGATCACATTTCTCTGAAAAATATGTTTGTGGTTTATTTAACGTATTACTTGCT